>NW_027468837.1:37989894-38049138 GCF_046254945.1 Alosa pseudoharengus
CAATGGGAGAGACCGTCTGCCAGCAATGGACCTCTGAAGTTCGCCTACAAAAAAGAACCAAAACGGCCATCTTTGCCCATATAAGGAGATCCGGTTGTTAATTGAAGCTAACTACCTATGGCAAGTTGCATTGCAGGTTAGCTCTGGGGTAGCAAAAATCTAAGTGAGCCGCCTTCACGTACCGGAGATCACAGTATCCACTCGAAGGCAGAGGACAAAAGTGTGTTCAGGAAAACGTCTGCATTTCAGACTTTTTCTTCCCCGCTAGAGTTTAACAGGTGCGATAATTCAAAATCCCCATGTTATTTTCCCATAGGAAAAATCGCCAGATACCGGATGTCAAAGATGGCTGCTTTTTTGTAGGCAAACTTCAGAGGTCTATGAGCAACGAGCTTGCTGTTGCCGTGAACAAGGCGGGGGCAAAATAGACAACAAGTCTGTTTTATGCAAATGCTGAGCAATGCGACCAGGTGACTGCCAATCGGTGTGAAGTCGACATGACATTAGTTGCTTAAAAAGTAAACTCGGAAAATTGTATCCAAGATGGCACAACTAACTCATAGATGGCAGTGTTTCTGTATTAACAAGTAAGTTTAGGGTTGTGCCTTTATATTTTGCAAAAGTTAGTGAGAAATAAGCACGATTTAAATCTAAAAAGTCAGGTTTTGTAACCAAAAAATATATCTGAAGCCATGTACAATCTATCTGTCAGCCACCTACGTAGAAATCGGAAACCATCAATCACCTGCAGAGCACAGCCTTGTTTACAACCTTGTTTACAGCCTTGTTTACAGCCTTGTTTACTGCCCACTCAGCGACAGGTTGGTGGAATTGTCCCTGTGTTTTGTGCCTGATGTGACTGTAGGTTTAACATTGCTGAGTGTTCACGGTAGTGACTCAGTCACACAGAGAGCCAGTTGATGCCAAACACACACACAAACATATATATACACACACACACAGAGTGCCAGTTGCTGCCAAACGTGTTGATGGTGTTGGAGTCGGACCGAGGAGTCCCCATTAGGAGCCTCTCGTCAGGAGCAAGGGTGCCTCAGGGGTCATCGCCACGACCGACAGGGAGTGACCGTAGACAACCACACTCTTAAAGATAGTGTGTTGAAAATAACACAACTTGCGATGTTCTTTAACACATCTCTATATCCAGATAGGGACAACACAACTTGCGGTGTTCTTTAACACATCTCTATATCCAGATAGGGACAACACAACTTGTGTTGTTTCTAACAAACTGCTTTTTAGAGTGCAGTGTCACTTATACTATGGACTCCAATAAACACACACACACACACACACAGGGCAGACAGTGCTCTGATGACCGCTTTGTGAGTAGGAATCAGGCATACACAAGCTGTGACGGGAAGCTAACGTGTGTGTGTGTGTGTGTGTGTGAGTGCAGTGGTTGTTTGATTCCTGAGGCTGCAGGAGGTCCTGTGGGCTAGTGAGAGAGAGAGAGAGACTGTTATCTCAGGACATGGTCAGTTGGTCGTGTGTGTGTGTGTGTGTGTGTGTGTGTGTGTGTGTGTGTGTGTGTGTGTGTGTGTGTGTGTGTGTGTGTGTGTGTGTGTGTGTGTGTGTGTGTGTGTGTGTGTGTGTGTGTGTGTGTGTGTGTGTGTGTGTGTGTGTGTGTGTGTGTGTGTGTGTGTGTGTGTGTGCAAGTGATCTGTAGGGAATCCGCTGTCTTTGGAACTGTGTAAAGTGTGTCAACCTCTAAGAGATTGGGAAGGTGCCTAAGCACTATGACATATGTGTTTGCATCCATCCCCCTCTCTCTCTCTCTCTCTCTCTCTCTATGTACCTATCCCTCCTTCCCTCTCTTCCCTCTTATGTCATCATTAGGCCTGGCTTCGTGCTCCACGAGTGGAAAGTAGGGCCTTGTGAAAGGAGGCTGGCTGCCCGTGCTAAAATTAGAGCCTGGCAGATGTAGTTTGCTGAAAAATGGAGTGCCCACCCCTCCCTTTCTCTCTTTCTTTCTTTCTTTCTTTCTTTCTTTCTTTCTTTCTTTCTTTCTTTCTTTCTTTCTTTCTCGCTCTCTCTCTCTTGCTCTCTCTCTCGCTCTCGCTCTCTCTCGCTCTCGCTCTCTCTCTCTCTCTCTCTCTCGCGCTCTGTCTCTCTTGCTATCCCTCTCTCTCCCTCTCTCTCCCTCTCTCTCTCTCTCTCTCTCTCTCTCTCTCTCTCTCTCTCTCTCTCTCTCTTGCGCGCTCTGTCTCTCTCTCTTGCTCTCCCTGTCTCTCCCTCTCTCTCTCTCTCTCTCTCTCTCTCTCTCTCTCTCTCTCTCTCTCTCTCTCTCTCTGCCTGATCGAACATCCCGCCTCTCTCTGACTCAGCAGTCTCTCCACAGGAAACTGGGTCAGGCACGTTCGCTCCTGAGGTCATGCTGTTCCCCAACGGGGGGAGAGGGGAGCAGGGTGGAGAGGGTGGGGGTGGGTGGAGAGGGACTGGTCAGTCTGGGCCAAAGATGGTTGGAGTGTGTGTGTGTGTGTGTGTGTGTGTGTGTGTGTGTGTGTGTGTGTGTGTGTTTTATTCCACCACCTACTCTCTGTCAGCCCCAGATGTCAAAGCAAGAGGTTAAGATGAAGGTGACGCTCTTGCTCGCCAACGCAGACCACCGATGCAGTTTAGAGGAGCGGTCGAAGTGCTCTCGGATGAACGTCCTGAACAGGAAGTAATTGGGAGAGATTGTCAGATGGTGCTGCTCTGAAGTGGTCACCCTGCCCCCCCCCACCCCCACTCTCCGTACTCGCTACTGGGTGAGGCTAACCATTCAGGGCGGCGGCAGGCACCACAGTTAGTCACTTCATTAAAATGTAACTTTGCCCACTGTTGCACCCGCCTCTGTGTGTGTAGAGGTTGTGTGTGCCTGAGGAATTGGAGCACATGTGAGGATGCATGTCAGTGAAGCTTAGAGCCTGCCTGACCTGACACTGGAACATAAGAGTCGACATGGAGCCTGCACAACTCATATACACACACACACACACACACACACACACACACTGACTTACATGCACACACACGCACACACAAAAACAAACACAGAGACAAACACACACACACACAAATGCAGATCTTAGTCTGACCTATCACTGGAATGTAGGAGTTTGCCTTTGCTCAGAAGCACAGAAATGGATTATTGTGTACACACACACACACACACACACACACACACACACACGCCATCAGTAATCACCACCTTTAATTCTCTCAGTCTACAGTTAACAGTTTGGCCTATTAGATTATGGTTAGTAAGACCATCAGTCTATCTCCTTGCCCCCCACCACCACGCACACAGACACACACACACACACACACACACACACACACACACACACACGCACACACGCACACACACACCCTGATAATTTAATGAACTTTAGGGATGAGTGCCATCAGTGCAGAGGGCATTCTGCCACTCAGCAAGGGCAATTCAATCTCCCATCTCCCCTCCCCACCTCCTCGTAACTCACGTGTCTGCACAAACAGCTTTCTACCATCTTCCTCATTATTCAGCACCCTGCGGTAATTATGATTAGCCAGACCAAGCAGAGTCCCCTTGATAATGCAGGTGATGTGTTATCGCTGGTCTCATACAGCATGTAGTGCAGGTGATGTGTTATTGCTGGTCTCATACAGCATGTAGTGCAGGTGATGTGTTATTGCTGGTCTCATACAGCATGTAATGCAGGTGATGTGTTATTGCTGGTCTCATACAGCATGTAGTGCAGGTGGTGTGTTATTGCTGGTATCATACAGCATGTAATGCAGGTGGTGTGTTATTGCTGGTGTCATACAGCATGTAATGCAGGTGGTGTGTTATTGCTGGTATCATACAGCATGTTCTGATGTGGTATTGCTGGTCTCATACAGAATGTTCTGGTGTTTTATTGCTGGTCTCATACAGCATGTAGTGCAGGTGATGTGTTATTGCTGGTCTCATACAGCACGTTCTGAATGACATTGAGGACATGTGCCCCCTAGTGGTCTGTGCTCTCTTCGTTTGAGTGCAAGCGATGTCGGAGTCTCAAGTTTGCTCCGTCAAAGGAAACGCCGTCCTTCATGTCAATCTGAAAGCAACGAGTCCGCACTCACAATAATTAGCTCGGGGAGGGCCGCATCAGCACAAACCAGAGGCACTGGCAGAAGTCCGCCCCCCCCCGATGCCACAACAGAGGCTGGCACCAGTCCACACACGTAGCCGAGAAGAATAACACCAATCTTCCTCCTCCTCTCCTCTTCTCCTGTCCTACTCAGTGCGTGCCAACCCCTACATCGACTGGTGAAGAGGGGGCTTCCATGCCACTTCTCCTCCCCTTCCTCCTCCTCCTCCTCCTCCTCCTCGTTCGTACCTCCCCCATAGATACCTAATGAGGGGGTTACTTGTTTGCTAACTGCAGGGTGCTGCTATCCCAGTGTGAGCTGCAGGCCCTCATCAAGCAAAGCCTGATTAAGCAGCAGTGGGGGCTGATCCCATCACCAGAGGCAGCGCGCAGAGCCACCAAAGAGACCCAAGTGGCAAACAATGCGTCTGAGTGATAGACTACAGAAATATCCTTAATGAAGAGTGTGTGTGTGTGTGTGTGTGTGTGTGTGTGTGTGTATGTGTGTGTGTGTCTTTAGGTGAGTCAGTGGTGTGGTGTGCCTCTGCGGGAGTGACTTCCAGACAGCAAGACAGACATAGGTTTTTGTGTGGTTAGCGGTGCACTTGTGTGAGTGTGTGTGTGTGTGAGAGAGAACAACAATGGGGTGATTGGTGAGAGGAGTGTGTTTGTGTGGTTAGCAGTGCACTTGTGTGAGTGTGTGAGTGTGTGTGTGTGAGAGAGAGAACAACAATGGGGTGATGGGTGAGAGGAGAGTGTTTGTGTGGTTAGCGGTGCACTTGTGTGAGTGTGTGTGTGTGTGTGTGTGTGAGAGAGAACAACAATGGGGTGATGGGTGAGAGGAGTGTGTGTGTGTGTGAGAGAGAACAACAATGGGGTGATGGGTGAGAGGAGTGTGTTTGTGTGGTTAGCGGTGCACTTGTGTGAGTGTGTGTGTGTGTGTGTGTGAGAGAGAACAGCAATGGGGTGATGGGTGAGAGGAGTGTGTTTGTGTCTGTAGGTATGAACACGCAGAGTGCAAAAGGGTGTGGGGGCAGATCAATGCATCAGATCATAGACTGAAGTGAACTCCAGACAGACAGACAGACATAGGTTTTTGTGTGGTTAGCGGTGCTCACACACACACACACACACACACACACACACACACACACACACACACACCTTGACACGCATCGCTTGTGATGCATCACCAAAGAAGAGAACAGAGCAACAATAGAGTAGGTGCAGTTTCATAGTTGTCATTGTAGGAGTGGTTGCCATGGCAGCAGCAGTAGCAGCAGCTGGCGGAGGAGATCTCTTCCTGCCATGTGACCTGGGAGCCCTGATCAGCCAGCGATATGATGAATAGCCCTGATCAGCCAGTGCTGTGATAAAGAGCCCTGATCAGCCAACGATGTGATGAATAGCCCTGATCAGCCAGTGATAATGATGAGGAGCTGAACCCTGATCAGCCAGCGCTGTGATGAATAGCCCTGATCAGCCAGCGATATGATGAGGAGCTGAATCCTGATCAGCCAGCGCTGTGATGAATAGCCCTGATCAGCCAGCGATGTGATGAGGAGCTGAATCCTGATCAGCCAGCGCTGTGATGAATAGCCCTGATCAGCCAGCGCTGTGATGAATAGCCCTGATCAGCCAGCGCTGTGATGAATAGCCCTGATCAGCCAGCGATATGATGAGGAGCTGAATCCTGATCAGCCAGCGCTGTGATGAATAGCCCTGATCAGCCAGCGATGTGATGAGGAGCTGAATCCTGATCAGCCAGCGCTGTGATGAATAGCCCTGATCAGCCAGCGCTGTGATGAATAGCCCTGATCAGCCAGCGCTGTGATGAATAGCCCTGATCAGCCAGCGATATGATGAGGAGCTGAATCCTGATCAGCCAGCGATGTGATGAGGAGCTGAATCCTGATCAGCCAGCGATGTGATGAGGAGCTGAATCCTGATCAGCCAGCGCTGTGATGAATAGCCCTGATCAGCCAGCGCTGTGATGAATAGCCCTGATCAGCCAGCGCTGTGATGAATAGCCCTGATCAGCCAGCGCTGTGATAAAGAGCCCTGATCAGCCAACGATGTGATGAATAGCCCTGATCAGCCAGCGATATGATGAGGAGCTGAATCCTGATCAGCCAGCACTGTGATGAATAGCCCTGATCAGCCAGCGATATGATGAGGAGCTGAATCCTGATCAGCCAGCGATGTGATGAGGAGCTGAATCCTGATCAGCCAGCGATGTGATGAGGAGCTGAATCCTGATCAGCCAGCGCTGTGATGAATAGCCCTGATCAGCCAGCGCTGTGATGAATAGCCCTGATCAGCCAGCGCTGTGATGAGGAGCTGAATCCTGATCAGCCAGCGCTGTGATGAGGAGCTGAATCCTGATCAGCCAGCGCTGTGATGAATAGCCCTGATCAGCCAGCGCTGTGATAAAGAGCCCTGATCAGCCAACGATGTGATGAATAGCCCTGATCAGCCAGCGATATGATGAGGAGCTGAATCCTGATCAGCCAGCGCTGTGATGAATAGCCCTGATCAGCCAGCGATATGATGAGAAGCTGAATCCTGATCAGCCAGCGATGTGATGAGGAGCTGAATCCTGATCAGCCAGCGCTGTGATGAATAGCCCTGATCAGCCAGCGCTGTGATGAATAGCCCTGATCAGCCAGCGCTGTGATGAATAGCCCTGATCAGCCAACGATGTGATGAATAGCCCTGATCAGCCAGCGATGTGATGAGGAGCTGAATCCTGATCAGCCAGCGCTGTGATGAGGAGCTGAATCCTGATCAGCCAGCGCTGTGATGAATAGCCCTGATCAGCCAGCGCTGTGATGAATAGCCCTGATCAGCCAGCGATGTGATGAATAGCTGAATCCTGATCTCCTGTCAGTGCTTTATCTAGGGTGCAATCATGGGACCACCTGCAGGTGCCATTAATCTCCTCACACGCATGTCTTTGGACAGTGTAAGGGAGCTAAAGCACCAGGAAGAATCAGTTGCATGACACATGCTACTGTAGCTAGCATCACACACTTACAACCTTGACCTGGGATTTATTCAACGCCCCCATATCTTTCTTGGGAGGCTTTAATGTAGCTGCAGTTCTATTGTATGCTCCAGCATCACATAATGACCTCTGGTGTTCTGTTGTGCCTGGTTTTGATGGGTGGCTCGTTCCTGGCCATGCCTGTGCCTTCCTTATGAAATCCCCTGCTGGGGAGGCATGCACTGTACAGCTGCGGTCTGCAATTAGCGTGCCGGTCACGGTGGCGGGGTGGCTGCCTGACAGGACGGGGGGCCAGCTGATCTGCGCTAATGGGGATTTGGAGCGGTGCTAATCAGTTAGCACCGCAGCCTGCTGCAGAATGGCTTAGCCACAACAATCAATACTGTCGGCATTAGCTTGGCCAAATCCCCTGTATTCGCCAGGTTCCAGACTAGATTGATGGCCGTAAGTTGACCAAGGCTCTACAGTGATCTAATGACCCTCACGCTTGTTGCGGTGTGGGGAGAGGGAGAGAGAGAGCAGGTGAGGTGGTGATGAGGCTGGGAAGTAATGCCAATTGGTGATTACACCTGGGAAATTTCACTTTAAAGATCTACTACCTTAATGGCTTGCAATTTCATTACACTTTTGGAATTTGCTCAAAAGTAAAACACATATTTCTTTCTAAAAAGTGAACTTAATATTGATGAGTGTGCATGACTTTGTCCTCTCTGAACTCTATTTTCGCTGTTGTGGTGTCTGCAGAGCTGAGTGGCTCTCCTTTGTTGTGTTTTTTGTACTCTGAGTGCAATCTCATCAAAGAAGGAATTGCAATGAGGCCATTCTTGATGAATATTAGCACTTATTTTGCTCCATCAGAGCTCTGGGCACAGACGCTGCCATAACTCTTCAGCCTGGGTAGTGGCCACGGCCCAAAGGTGTGCCTCGATTTCATAAGCTGTAAACTTCTTAAACGATGATGATAAAACGCTTAAAGCGTAAAGCGCTGAATAATTATGTCGTACTTTATTGTCGGCAATGACTAGTCACTCACTCTCCTGGTCCAGCTTTGAGGACAGCACAAGCCATTTCTCCCTGCTGCCACGAAACACTTTTTTCCTGTCAGTATTCTCTGTGGATATTCCATTCTCTTCTTAATATAATCTTCTGGTATGTTCTTTTCTAGATTGCGGTAAATAGTTTGTTTACATCTGGATGTAGTTTTGTGAAAGCAACGTTACATTTTGGTGCATCACTACCCAACAGATTCACACACACACAGGAAAAAGCCACTGGGGTTATCCCGATAATTGACACAAATGAATCACTAGCACCAACAAGTACACACACATAGAACATGCTGATTTGCTTGCTTTTTCTCTCAATATCTCTGTCTCTACCTTTCTCACAGACTCTCTCTCCCTCTCTCTTTATCTCTCTCTCTCTCCCTCTATCACTCCATACCAGTGCTCCGGGGGCCTGTGGTGCTCACTCCATTTCCCCAGTCCTCAGCTCAGGCCTTGGTAAATGACACTTGTATTGGATCCCAGCTGTATTTCTCAAATGAGGCCTTGGAAGCATATTTCTGCCAGAGCAGCTGAAATCGATAAAAGCAATCTCAAACCTAGTAAACATTTCCCGTTGTCACGAGAGATGCCGCCATAGTCAGCCATTTTTTGTTTTCTTTTTGCCTTGTTTATTTGGAGGAATGGATGCCCCCCTCCCTCCCCATGTTGTGTGCCTTTTAGTGATTTGGTGATGGCTGCTATTATTTACAGCATATTTCAAGGCACAATGTCTCCTGTCACAGTCTCAGGTTTGGATACAGTTGCTGTAATTTCACGTAAAAGCCTGCATACAACCACAGTGCTGTCGTCAAAACCACTCCTCGACTTTATTTAAAAAGCACAGCCAGCCCTTGGTTTGTGGCATCTACATTATTGCATTTATTTGGCTGCTTTACTTAACTGCTATGTGGTATATTTTAAGTGGAATGAAAGGCAATATAATTGTTCTCATAGCTGATTGAATGCATGCCCCCTTTATACAGTTTGTATTTGATTCTAGTATTGAGTGAGTGTCTGACAGGGCACTTTTGCCTTTTATCTCAGTGGTAACTGCATTTTTAGTATGTTAAATAAAGGGTTGGTTGGGTGTAAATGGGTAAATGAAAATGCAGTTGTTGTTTTTTTCCAGCTGTGGTAAATGAACAGCATTGCTTCTTTCCAGTTGTTGGAAGACCTATGTTGTAGAAAGGCAGTGTCAAGCAGAAATATAGTTTTATTGTCCCGTTGGTACAGTACAGGCCAGCAATTCATCCCTGTTTAAATCTAGCCAACAGTTGGCCAACGTCCTGTCCTGTCTCCTGTCCTGTCCTGTCCTGTCTCCTGTCCTGTCCTGTCTCCTGTCCTGTCTCCTGTCCTGTCCTGTCTCCTGTCCTGTCTCCTGTCCTGTCTCCTGTTCTGTCCTGTCCTGTCTCCTGTCCTGTCTCCTGTCCTGTCTCCTGTCCTGTCCTGTCCTGTCCTGTCCTGTCTCCTGTCCTGTCTCCTGTCCTGTCTCCTGTCCTGTCTCCTGTCCTGTCCTGTCCTGTCTCATCTTATCAGAAGCTACAATAGGAAAGGAGCTTCGTCTGCTCGGGAATGTTCCCTGTGTTGACGGTGATGACCAGTAGGGGGCGTCTGCCCTGCCTCCATGCTCCGCAGGGTTGCTGTAGCGCTGCTCCGACTGCCGTTGCTGTGGCGACGGGGCAGCCGTGTGTGACGCAGGCAGATGAGGTCTAATGAGGAGGAACACAGAGGGCAGTGTTGAGCTGAGCGCCGAATCCCAAACAGTCACAGAGACATGGCTGCTCACACACACACACACACACACACACACACACACACACACACACATACGCACACAAGCACGCACACACGTACACGCATGTGCACACACACACACACACACACACACACACACATGCACACACACACACACACCTACACACACACTAAGACAGACAGACACACACACCACAAACACATACGCATGCACACACACAGACACACACAGACAGACACACACACACACACCACACACACACACAGGCAGACACACACACCACACACACATATGCATGCACAGACACACACAGACAGACAGACACACACACACCACACACACACACAGGCATACAGACACACCACACACACATATGCATGCACAGACACACACAGACAGACAGACACACACACACCACACACACACACAGGCATACAGACACAGACACATGCAGAGATACACATTCATAACTTTTTATCATGCTCAGATCTAGATATGGGAATAATGGGACACATTGGTTGCTCCTTCATAATGTTTAAATAGATGTGCTGGACTCCCAGGCTAGCCCTGGTCTAAGGCAGCAAGGGGCATGTCTGATTCTGCACACTGCTGTGGATCCTCAGCTATGACGCATGCATTTTGACAACAGTTTGTGGCACATGCCCAGTGTGCTTGGCCCAGTGTGCTCGGCTTGGGCTGGGTCAAGAGTTTAATACTCCCCTCCAAGCTCTAAAGCATGACCATACTGCAAACATGCATCTTTACTGAAGCGGCGTGCTAGCTTCCTCCCTTCTGGGCCTGACCTGTTGTATTGTGCTCTCAGTGAGTAAACAGATGCACTTGCAGCTCTGAATTAGGAGGGACATATCCACTGTAAACATCTTTTAGTTGTTGATTGCAATAGATTTGTGATGGCACCATGCAAATGATAACGGATGGTTCATTGTACAAGATTGTTCTCTGTAGCAAGGAGTCAAATCCAATTTTCCCTTCCCTTGCAGTGGACAGTGAGCTGGACCTCAGTGTGGAGTTTTCAATGCTAAACGTGTTTCTGCTCATTTATACTGTATGCTCATGCTGTGTGTGTTGGCCAAGACACCATGGCAGAATGAGAAAAGCAAGCTCTCATAAACGTCTGTGTAATCGATTAACAGGAGCCTTGCTTGTGCTGTCTCACTTTGAAGAGAAATCCCCTCATTAGTTCACAGTAAACACACCAGAGGTCCTGACTCCTGACGCAGGCGTGTGTGGAAGTGGGAGGTCCTGACGCAGGTGTGTGTGGAAGTGGGGTTTTTAAAATGGTCGTAATGAAGGTTGCGCTGGCTAGCGTTTAACGCCATCAACCCTCAACCCTCCCTGATGCTGGGGCTCATTGCCTTGATGAGGGGGCAGACAACTTAAGCCCTCTCCGACGCCTCCCGTCAGAACCCACAGAGAACCTTCCTCTTTTCTGCAGAAGCTGTCCTTGGTGCGGCCATTATGAATCCATAATGCTGGATCCACTGTGGGCATGTTAATGCTCGGCAGAGACTGCACCGTAACACTTGGGGCGGGGGCGGGGGACGAGGAAAGAGAACAACTGAATAGAAACATTACAGACGTAACCCAAACTTGTCTCACAATTTGCAAATCTGTCAGTTCCCTTGTTTTTTTTCCTTCTCTTCCCTCCTTTTTTCCATCGAGGCAGCCCAGAAAGGAAAGTGAGTTTGCGTAGCGTTCGTGGCGCTGGGGTGGATTTGGGCGAGATGTGAATGTCGGCCTTGTCTGCAGCTGAGTGCCTAAGCAGCGCAGCGTCTGAGCCCGACTGACAGGCTCTTTGGTCTCGATTTGAGGGAACCGTCTGATCCACTAATCTCCTGTAGAACTTCACTTTTATACGTTCAACCATTTTCTGTTCCGCTGCAGTCTCACTCTCTCTCTCTCTTTTTTTTCTTTCTTTCTGTCTTTCTGTCTTTTTCTCTGTTTCTCTTTCTCTCTCCCTCTCTGTCTCCCCATCACATATTCTGGTGGTGTTGCGCATACAGTCTCAGCTAATCCAGCTCAGTTCAACTGTCCATATGTGATGCCCCCCTACATCGCAGGGAAGCTTATAAAAAATCTCTGTCAGGTGGAGGCAGTTTGGGGGAAATTTGCTCTCCAATTATCTCCGTGAGCTGGGATTTTCGTGCAAGGGGACCAACTGCCCCCAACCCCCTCTGAAGCCACTGAGTGCCCGTGAATTATCTGGGTTACTACAAGTCCCATCAGGATAATCAAGTCATGAAGGTCTTATCAACAGTCATGGAGGTGCTTCTACCGTACATCCTTTGTGACTTCTTTTCTGAGCTTGTGCAAGCGAGGGACAGGAAATCCTCTTACTTTGGGGGGGATTATATGGGCAGGTGACATAAACTTCTGAGTTTGTGGAACAGAGAGAGGACGTTTTGTGAGCCACAGTTAGCGAATGAGCAAACAGGATCCGTGCTTTAGTGGTTCCAGATTTGCTGAAGACTAGGCTGCTTACTGTATTCCCAGTCCCAGTGTGGGGTTATGCACTCCTCAGCAGAAAGCCCCAGGAATGAAATATGGCTCCACAAGGCCTCAGGTCTTGTCACAGTCGTTAGCGGGCACCCATTAACAAGCACATGGTGTCATTAGAGAAAGCTCCTCTGAACGTTCTGTTTCTCCTCTGTGGTTGGCTGAGGTGACAAATTTGCCAGAGAAGGTGCCTGGGCACCTTGCACACACTGCAAGGGAATCACACACACGAGTCACGACTCCCACTGGTGTCTAATGCCACTGCAAGGGAATCACATACATGAGTCACTACTCCCACTGCAAGGGAATCACACACATGAGTCACGACTCCCACTGCAAGGGAATCACATACACGAGTCACGACTCCCACTGGTGTCTAATGCAAAGTCCTTTTAGGCAAGTCCCTCCACTCGGCGGCCATATACCAACGTTTTATGGGCACTCATCGGGCACAACCTTTGGGTCGAACTGCGCGTGCGCAAGGCTTCACGACACCAATCTTGCTCCAGCGGCAAGATCACAACACATGATTGGCACGATGTCTTCACAACACACCATATGATTGGCTCAATGTATTCACATCACACCACATGATTGGCTCAATGTATTCACATGTCGACGTTTTCCCGAGGAAGGGGTGGGATATGTGTAGACAACGGCCATATTGGCGTTACAAACTAACCCCATGCATTTCTATGGAGGATTTTTTGAGTGCTGTGTCTCCACATTAGAAAGTCTCTGTCTAATGACACTGCAAGGGAATCCTGCCGAATCACATACATGAGTCTCGACTCCCATAGGTGTCTAATGACACTGCATCTCCACAGTGCAACACTTTTTTTTTTTTTTTTTTTTTTTTTTTTTCTGATTAGGTGCCTAACCAGGCCCTTGTCATGAAAATAGCCTCAGGCAATGGCATGATACTGTAACTACCTCAGACAGCTGTGGGGAAACAAATCAACCCAACCTAATTCTGGTAGAGAGCACTAGGAATGAAAAGTCTGTTGTCATTAACAGATCTCCAAATCTTAAATTAACTGTTCTTATCGACATTTTTGTAAACAATTGTTTTGGCATTGAATGTGTTAGGCCAAGCTATATCCCAAATTGAATTTGAGGCAATGTCAAGACTAAACTGGTGCTCTCAATGAAAGCCCACTTATCTAGTGCATGATCAAGAGGCTTCTCACTCTGAGCAAGGATGTTTATTTCTTAATAGCTCTGTCAGACTGTGATATGTGTCTCTTTTAGGGAAGGACTACTGTGTCAGTTTGCATTAGGCTCTTAGACTGTCAGTGAATGAGTATTTCCAAAGTCAAAGTTTGGAATGTGTTCATTAGTTACACTGTTTCATTCAGTTTGCACAGTTTGTTGGCCATAATATGTCCTGTCCTCACACAATGTGTCCAGAAGCTTTTTATAATATTCTTAACTTCCTGACAACCTTGACTGATCATTAGCAATGATATTTTTAGTTCACACAAGCTGCTAATTTTCCTCTATTTCTGCCCATGGTGTTCCTCTCTCCCTTTGTGAATGTGCACACCCAACTAAAGTATAGTTTAGACAGTCCCCAACTAAGCCATCAATTATGCTTTACTATGCATGTATAAGCTTTTTTGTTCGATGCCTCTTGTGAGGGAAGGAACATTTTTGCAGCATTTTTACAGCATGCATTTCTCTCTTACAGTCAAAAGGATGAGTGATGGTCCCTGAAAGAGTTGCATTGCCACCGTCTTAATGTTTAAATGACTAAGTGCTAATGTGAGCTGATCTGTGTTGCTATGCGTCTTCGATCACAGCTCGGAATCACAGCTCACAACCTGTTTCAGGGATTAAAATACAGCACTGTTCTTGCTAGTTGCTGCAGCCATTACTTAGTTCCCTGCGCCGAGGCATTTCGTTGTGGCCGAGAGGTCTGGGCTTGTTTGTGTCTTGCCAAACCCAGAGGAAGAGCAGTGAAAGTACACAGAGTGGCCTTCTTCAACCCAAGCCAGTCTGCACTCCTGAACTTGAGGCTGATAAATATTGACAATATCTATTATGGTTTGGATACAGCACCAGAACGTGGAGCTAGCAATCCATGGTCGAAGGATGTTTAGTTTTCATTCCTTCACTGACTCAAGACCATTTAGAGTGTAGCCATGAAATGTCTTTGCAGAGTTGGAGTAGTCTATTGATGTAAGATGATGCAGGGTTTGTAAACTGCTAGTCAAAGATGGCATCGGTCAAGACTCTAGAGGAGACGCCTGTATGTCCTCAGCTCTAAAGAGAGAAGATGAGACGGGTCCAAATGTCACAGATGCAAAGCAATCTCCACTCTCAGGTGGATGGCTTCAAAAGCCAGAAGCAAGTAACAAAGAGAAAATAGCTTTCCTAAGCTGTTACCTCAGTGACCATGGAGGAAGCTGTGTAATGGCGAGACCAGGATGACAGCAGACATGTAGTCCTGTCAATTTGTTTGCTTTTCGGCCTCGTGTTACAACCTTGTGTTTCCCCTGTACAACAAAAATGCCATTTAACTGAGCCAGGTGGATGAGAGCTATATTTTATGTCCATATTGCATGTAATTGCATGCCAGGTGGTCTCCACTGACTGTGACACTGTTACCATGTGATACAGTAGAGCCTATGTAAACCACACAGCTTCTCTAGAGTTCGATTTGTGCTATTAATAGTATTCAGCTCATCAATATCTTTAGAGTGTTGTTACTATAGTGTCTTGTGTGTGTGGTCACTTCAGTAATGTGTGAGGAGTGGACATGACCTGGGGCGCACCTGTACAGTATGTCCGTGCCGTATCAGTACAGAGACATCATAACGAGACTGCAGCATATGGCTGGTATTGGCTTGCTGCACTCGTCATATTAAAGGCCTCTAGGTTTCACTTACCAGCAGGCCCTGTCCTCAGTGTTTCCATGGAAACAAATTCTGGTGCTTGTGCAGACTGTATTTTCTCCCGAAGATGTCAAAAACATGTGGCCTAGCCACCCTTCTGACATCATTAGAAGTGAGAAACACTGTACGGTTAAGAAAGCAGTTTGGAAGAGTGTGGGGGCTGTAGAACTACTATTTTATATAAGATGCTATGCTCTCCATGGTTGCTTTGATCCAAGAAGTTCTAACATTAACACCAAAGATTCTAGAGCTCTGTTCTAGAATCTTTCATTAACACCAATGGCATTGTGGAGTCTTTTGCTTGATGACAACTTTGATGAATAGCAACTACTGTACTAGTTTTACCCTGTTAACCACCTACATCACCTGGCTCCACAGTTATGTACTTAATCCTTCCAAGAGGTGTGTACTGTTCATCTAGCATCCCATGGGAGTGCTGTTCTTTCCAGATATACATGGATTCCTTCTCCCAGTCATGTTATACTAATGAAGGAATTTCAGAAGGAATCAGGGCAATTTTCCTGATGAAGGATGATGAAAAAAATTGCTTGCGGAATGGTCAGACTCTTTCTAAGTTCCTGAACATGTTTGCACATATTGTTTTGATGGCTCGTTATAGTTAGTCAACAAAGCATTACTGACACACCCTAGTTAGTTAGTTAACATACCCAAAAGACCATAAAAATAATTATAGGTGAGGTTGTTGGGTATCGGTCAATTAACCCCTAACCAGAGCTCTGACCCCAACCCTAACCACAGCCCCCTGTTACTGGTCCTCACGGTCAGCACGGTGTCAACAGATGGTTTGTTAATTGTTTCTGATGAGCCATCCAGATAGGGTAGGACCGCATGTCTTTTTCCTCCACGTCTCTGGTCTAGTGAGCATGACCGTGAGAGGTTAAGTGGGCAAGTCCAGAGCTGGCAGTCCTCTCCTCTCCTCTCCTGTCCTCTCCTCTCCTCTCCTGTCCTCTCCTCTCCTGTGTATATGGACTTCTTCAGATGCCGTTGGCATCTCTTTGATATTGCACTTTGTTTGGGGGTGAACTGTGTTCGCAGCAGATGGTCTGTCCCAGGGTGGTAGAACTATTTGCATGCCCTGTCTGTCGTCCCATTAGCACTGTTTAAGCAGAGTGTCCAGGTATCTCTTCTGAGTGTGACGAGAAAGGAAAGAGGCAGCCTAGTGAGCACAATAGCATTAGCACTTGAGTTTGTTTTGCACTTCATGGCCCAAAAAGATGCAGGTTTCAATGGTCCATTGGGTCATTCTCTGGGCCGGTGCCTTTTGAAGTGCATATTTCTTCCAAGCTGTCCTGTTGACAATCTTATTGTGTCGTAGTATCATGTTAACAGATGTCTCCCTCTTTTGTTCTGCAGGAAACAAGCTCAACAAGGACCTGAAACGCTACCTGAGCCAGAGGTTTCAAAAGTCTTCCCCGGATCACGAGCTTCAGCAGACGATCCGCGATAACCTGTACCGCCATGCTGTGCCTTGTGAGTACATTGCCAATTCAGTCAGTCTCGCTCCAAATTCCCCCTGTCCACTCTCCTCCTTTGGGTCTCCTCCAAACGTGCACATTTTGTATTTATTTCTTTATTTATTTCTGGTGGGAGACGCCAGTGTTGCTTCCTGCCTTCTCTGGAGCCATGTTAATTCACAGACGCCTTCCTACTTAAAGAGTGCCCTGTCTTTAACATACTTGTGGTCTTGTTGAGAAACGCGGCCACAAGGGTCTCATGGTGGAAACCCGACTCCCACGTTTGAGGTTTCTTTATATGTGAGCTGTCGGTGTATAGACTGGCTCTGGACCAGTGGGTAGAAGAAGGAACGCACGCACGTGTGTGTGTGTGTGTGGGGGGGGGGGGGGGGGGGGTGGAGGGGCTATGGCATATGGCTATGTTGCGATATGCGATATCTGCCCATTGATTGAGTTGGTGGCAGTGAGACTTGTAAGTGAGTGCTCCCACCAAGCGAACACAAACTTTTTAACCATTATGTAATTTGATAGCAGTGGTTGCAAGTTTGCATTGTTTCCTTTTGTGTGAGGAGAGCCAGCTGGCAGTGCATTCTGTCCATTTAAACGCAGAGGTACATGTCTTTTGAAACAGTCCTTTAAACGCAGAGGTACATGTCTTTTGAAACCATCCTTTAAACGCAGAGGTACATGTCTTTTGAAACCATCCTTTAAACGTAGAGGTACATGTCTTTTGAAACCATCCTTTAAACGCAGAGGTACATGTCTTTTGAAACCATCCTTTAAACGCAGAGGTACATGCCTTTTGAAACCGTCCTTTAAACGCAGAAACCATCCTTTAAACATCTTTAGCACCCCCTAACTCGATTTCTTCATCTGATCCCATTGATTATTGATTGGGCTTGGGCTCAGAGGAGCCGGCTGATGAATGAATATTGCCTTCCCTTCCCACCAATCCCCGTAAATCCATTTAATCAGCGAGGTCTTCTGACTTTGCCCATGCCATTTGATTATAGTGATGTGGTCCCGGAGCTTTCCCGATCAATTGACTCTTGAGGCCATCCTCGTAATCAATATGGGAGGCCATCCTCGTAATCAATAGGGGAAGTGATTTAACATGTATGTCTTGCCTGACATTCTTCTAACAGCCAGGCCTTCCTTTATAATAAAGAGTGAATGGATGGACTAACCTAGTCCAATTCCATATCTATTGACACTATTTTATATATGATGTATATAGATATCCTGTATTGTTATTGGAAGTGCCGTATAGAGATCCCAGTGCAAGCCACCAGAGTGATGAGGTCTGTAACCACATACTCTGGATCCTCTTTCAAAACATCTCCTCTCACATACCACATGGTGGAAGTGGTGCATGTTTGTACTCTGTGAGGAGTTGTGTGCCAGCACTGAATCCAGGGTTTCCTCTTTGCCACTTCAGCGTATTTGGAGACCCATGGCATGCTATGGCCTCATTGGCTAGGACTTATTGAGTACGTAAGGTAAATAGGTATCTGTGGTTAATGCCCATAGGACCCTTTAGTACTCCCCACAGTTTAGCTTAGAGTTAGCTTTAGTGGAGCCCAATAGACAGATGGTCTGGATTAGCGCACTCCTTACATTGAATTAGAAACCCCTGATCTACTTATAGTTTGATTGTGTTGCAACATAAAGAAGAATGCATTAAGTATAGCCCCTTATGTTGCTGAATGCTGAAGTTGCACCGTCCAGCTTTGAAGCCTTGTTGAAGTGTCTATTTTAAGCTCCTGTGATGTGTAGGGATATAGCTTGGACTCTTGCAGTACCTAGAGTATAGAATTGTTTGGAATGTTTTGTCTGTTGCTTTGCTGAAATCCTTACCTTGTTTTCGGAACACTGTCCACGTAGGAACATGTCAGTTGTGTCCGTTCTTGAGAACATGTCAGTTGTGTCAGTTCTAGGACACCATCCTCTTGAGAACATGTCAGTTGTGTCCGTTCTAGGACACCATCCTCTTGAGAACATGTCAGTTATGTCCGTTCTAGGACACCATCCTCTTGAGAACATGTCAGTTGTGTCCGTTCTTGAGAACATGTCAGTTGTGTCCGTTCTAGGACACCATCCTCTTGAGAACATGTCAGTTGTGTCCGTTCTTGAGAACATGTCAGTTGTGTCCGTTCTAGGACACCATCCTCTTGAGAACATGTCAGTTGTGTCCGTTCTTGAGAACATGTCAGTTGTGTCCGTTCTAGGCTGGATTGTCCATCATGTTCTCTCTCAGTCGGCAGAAGAATGGCTCTACCATATATCTGATATTATCAGCAGAAGAATGGCTCTACCATATATCTGATATTATCGGCAGAAGAATGGCTCTACCATATATCTGATATTATTGTGACGCAATGAGCAAACCCATCTCATATAATTGTTAATGATTGTTGTTCTCTATTGCCTAAATGCCTGAATTTGTTTCATGTCTCAAGAATTGTGCTTTTTTATTTCAGTGGTGCTTTTGAAACTTGGTCTTATTTTTGCTCATATTGGTCTCACTCCCACACAGTTATTTGATGTTTGCAATCCGTCTGTTATCGATCGTTTCTTGTAAAATCACTTTACATTTTTCAAGTGCTCTCCCAGACCTGCACTGAAATGACCTCTGTATTGCCATAACAGGGCTGAATACCATCTGGCTAGGTGCAGTTGTCATTAGGAGTGCACAGAACAGCCGTGTATACTCGTAGTACTCTGCTAATAATTTAGATATATCTATCTAACCTACAACTATCATAGTTTGCTTATTAGCTTCTTATCTCTCTCTGAAAAAAGACTGTACGTTGAAATGAGTTGCATTCTTTTTGCCATTGTGTGCACTCTTTTAGGAGGAATTAAGCCTATTAAGTCAGTTTCTTTTGAGTCGCTTTTTTTTTCTTTGTCTATTTGCAGGATTTCTGTGAGTTGAGATTATTTGTGTGTGTGTGTGTTTGTGTGGAAGGGAGCATTTAGTGAGACTGACTAGCGGAATGCAGTGATGTGCAGCACACGTCTTTTGTTAAGGTCAACAACTGACCATGGGTGGGGCTTTTAGCCAGCGTGCAAACACTGATTGATCAGATTACGTGTGGGCCGCATAGACAGAAAGCAGCTGGACGGAACAGATGGATATGTATGGGGTGTGTGTGTGGTGTGTGTGTGTGTGTGTGGGGGCGGGGGGCGGGGGGTGGGAGTGGTGGTTTCTGGCATTATGACCAGGAGGAGAGGCTGTCCGAGGCCCCTCAGTGAGGGGGGCGAGGCTGGACGCTTAACCCCCCTGACCCCTGGGTCATCACTTTCACACATCATCACACATGTGCTGGCATCCACAGAAAGCAGCGTTAGTGTCTGGACATACCTCAGAAAATGATGTGTTGTGAGTCAGCCATCAGTGGTTTCCTTTTTTAGCAAGGTGATGCAAGGGACTTTTTAATGGTAGTATGCATTAATAGTAGTGTTATCTTAATGAAACTTTTTAATCATAGTATGCATTAATAGTAGTGTTATCGTAATGACACTTTTTAATCGCAGTATGCATTAATAGTAGTGTTATCTTAATGACACATTTGTGCAACAAACCTCTTGCCATTTTGTGGTGTCCAATATGTGTGTGATTGAACGCTGCTACCCAAAGAAAAAAGAATACTTCTTCAGCTTATATGGTCACTAAATCAGTTTGGTCGTCTCCGCTCAGCGATTTTGCAGCGAATCCCAGATTTCCCCATCATGATTTCCCCACCCGCTGGCTGACCGTCTAACACAGAACATGAGCGGAGTGAGCGGGAAGGACTGAACCAGTGCAGCGCAGCCCCTCCTCCTGTGTGTGTGTGTGTGTGTGTGTGTGTGTGTGTGTGTGTGTGTGTGTGTGTGTGTGTGTGTGTGAGGGGAGGGGAGGGGAGGCGGGGGTCAGCTAGTGCTTATTCATGAGTGTGTGTATGTCTGCAGCTGCCACTTTGTTCTCCAGTGGCCTGACCAGTGGCTCGCCCTGCCAGGTGGCCGAGGAGAGAGAGAGGGAGAGGAGAGGGAGAGGGAGAGAGGGAAAGGGAGAGAGAGAGAGACTGATGTGTCAGAGCTCAGAGGTGTCCGTGAGGACATGGGACTGAACTCACGCTCACTGCCTTTTGGGGCTTGTTGGGTGTCACGGTTATTTCCATGCTATTCCATGCTCCATTCAAAACTGAACATTGTTGTAATGGTTCTTACATTGTAAATGAACATTCATATGGCTACATTGGCCATTTAGCAAGCATTGGAGGAGCACCCCCAAACTGACTCCATGGTCTCTGAATGATGACCAAATCTCAGACAGATGGCTCTGCGCTGACAAATGGCGCGCTGTCTCTTTAAGAGCAATCAGGCAGATGTGGGCTTTCTGTGTGGATGGGAAGGACGGGTGTAGCGCTGAATGGTGGTGGTGGGGGGACAAGATGGTGGCTACTAATGTGCCCTCATCAATAGGGTAGTGGGGATGTAAACATGGCAGTGAAGCAAAGCCACACCCCCCCCCCCCCCCCCCACACCCCAACCCCCCGCATCTTCCTGTCTCTGTGTAAGCGGAGTGTCCGTCAGCTGCAGGAAGTGACACTGCCACCTCGATCGCCTCGCTACCTGCCCAGCCACCGCCACGGCCACCGCCACGTCCACGGCTACAGCTGCTCAGTGTTAAGCAGCGCGGGGAAGGATCCGTGGTCATGATATTACGTGCCGGGTCCCCTCCATCCCCCCAACATCCTCTCTATTCTCTCTTATTATCCCTGTTAGTCTGACGCGCACGCACGCACACACACACACGCACACGCACACACACACACACGCACACACACGCACACACACACACACACACACACAAAAAAGACACTGCTGCTCTCACAGCCCACAGACATAAATAAAACCTTTTTCTTAGCGTCCCTCCATAGAACGTGCATGTGTGTGTGTGTGTGTGTGTGTGTGTGTGCTAGAATTGTAGTTCTGCATGTGCCACACTATACCTCACTCCACATCTTTCTTTGTCTCTCTCTCTCTCTCTCTCTCGCTCTCTCTCTCTCTTTCTCATGTACCTCTGTTTTCTCTTTGGCTGCCTTGTCTATGTGAACACAGCTCAGGGTGTGAAGCAGCTTTTGACTGCCAACACACACACACACACATGTACACAGAGCGAGTTAGGATTAGCACCACGCTGCTTGCTGTTTGCACTTCCTCTGCATCCAGGCAAGTAGGCGTTCTATATTCCTGCTTTGACCCCCCCCATCACCCCCCCCCTCCCTCCCTTCCCGCCTATTCCTGCAGACGCGAGCCCCTGCTCCGCTGCCGTACGGAGTGTCGTGGAGGGGAAGTGTGTTGTGCGGGCTTTGGTGAGCACATGGTCAGTGGTGTGCGCTGGCCATATAGAGGTATGTAGGCTAAGGGGACGGTTTGGGGGTGGGGGTTGGAGTGGGGGCAGGGTGGAGCTTGCAGTAGGGGGTTGGGCTGAAGAGGAGGAGGAGGAGGAGGAGCGGGGGTTAAAGGGGAGCAGCATTGCACATCTAGCCACATCAGGCAACGATCAGGACAGATGGCTAACTGGTTGGGGCACTTTTTTTCTCCTCCTAATTCATCTTAAGGGCATTGTCCACCAAGCCACAGGGGCAGAGACCTCGGCACTGCCACAATGTGCCAGTCTGTTTTAGCCAGGAGAGTCAGAAGGCTGTGTGTGTGTGTGTGTGTGTGTGTGTCTATGTGTGCACGCACGTGTATGTGTCTGTCTGTGTCTGTGTGTGTCTGTGTATCTGTGTGTCTGTGTGTGCACGCGCACGTGTGTGTGTGCGCATGTGAGTGTCTGTGTGTGTGTGTGTGTGTCTGTGTGTGTGTGTGTATATGCAGAGGTCATGATCCACCCATCCAACTGTGACTGGGTCCAGATGGCAGTGGCACTGGGCAGTGTGGGCCTGACGGAACCCTTACTGGACCGTGCTGACGGAACCCTCTGACTGGACAGTGCTGACGGAACCCTGACTGGACAGTGCTGACGGAACCCGGACTGGACAGTGTTTGCCCCCCTCTCTCAGCATGTCTCATGCCGTCACTCCACCTGACGTCCCGTCACACCCCCCACCGCACCACACACACACCCCACCGCACCATACACACACACACACACACACACACACACACACACCCCACCGCACCACACACACACACACACCCCACCGCACCACACACACACCCCACCCCACCGCACCACACACACACACACACACACACACACACACACCCCACCGCACCACACACACACACACACACACCCCACCGCACCACACACACCCCACCGCACCACACACACACACACACCCCACCGCACCTCATGGTCAGCGCTCCTTTACCTGTCGTCCACTGAGGGAGCCCACTGGGATGTTTAGTTTGCCCTCCCCATTTCTCCATCCCTTCCCTTTCCTCTCCTCTCCTCTCTTTTTCATCTCTCTCTCTCCCTCTCTCTGTCTGTCTCTCCCTCTCTCTGTCTCTCCCTCCCTCTCTCTGTCTCTCCCTCTCTCTATATATTCCTCTCTATATTTCTCTCTTTCCTTCTCTCTCTCTTTCTCTGGTCTTTCTCTGGTCTGTTCATTTGCAGATGTGCGCGTCCACATTGCATCATCCAAACAGTCTCCTGCTCCTGGCTGTCGTGTCGGCGCTCCCCCTGCTCGTTCGATCGCTTGTGCCGCTGCCACTGGGTGAAGTCATGTGAGCAGATATGCGTAGCGTAGCCTAGCGTAACCTAGCGTGACATAGCGTAGCGTAGCTCTGCTCACGGCTGCCTGTTCACACGCAGGGCACAGACATCAGGGACAAAGCATTGGGCTCTGTGTCTGTGACACACACACACACTCACACACACACTCACACACACACACACACACACACACACACTCTCACTTTCTACCTCTTTTAGTATGACTGTGTATTATGTGTGGTCTATTTTTTCTGTTATTGGAAATGAAGTCAGTGGCTGCATTGTCTGTGTGTGTGTGTGTGTGTGTGTGTGTGTGTGTGTGTGTGTGTGTGTGTGTGTGTGGTCCGATTGTGTCCTGTCTTGCAGTAATTGTTAGTAACACAATCTTGCCTTGTCCGTTCTCTCTGGATGTGGCAGCAGCTGGAAGTCTGTTAATAGGGAACATGTGCTCGCTAACGCTGCTGCATGTGGACAGCATGTCAGTCTGCAGTCGGACTGGAACGCCATTGATCTTTTAGCGCCAGCACTCCCAGACACGATGCTTATCAGCCATGATCGTGTTCCACGACTACACTCATCGGCACAGACACGAGGGGGGTGATGCAGCATGCCAGTGATCTGGTCAGAAAACCCTGGGATGCTGTGACGTCCTGTATCTTTTAAGGTTGAGTACTGTTGTTGTGTTGTGTTTTCTTATTTGAAAGAAAACTCACTTCTCCTTACTGGTAGAGCATGCTGAGACTAAAACAGTATTTATGCATTAGAGATAAAATGTTGAAAATACTGAGAATGTATGCAAATATTAAATAATAATCTCTAGACTCTATATAAAGGACCCCCCCGAATGGACTGCTTGCCGTCTCTTCCATGCTTGCACAGAGGAAGAGACAGAATTTTCCACTCAATGTAAAGTAAGATATTGTGTCCCAAGGTGAGGTCTAGATTCAAGGCAGATATCCTCTGCTGAGTGTGAAATGATTCATCTCTCATCTCCCTGAAATAGCCGCTCTCCCGGCCTCACAGGCTGATGGGACAGCGTCTGGAGCGTCCAGAAAGCACCTCTTGTCCTATTTCTGTGGAGTTTAAATTTTTAAAGATTACTCCACGGTTTGGGGTGGAGGACCCGCGGACCGGAAACATGCCAGTGACATGCGTTGATTGATGGAGGTTGGATTTCATGGGGCAACTGTTGGGAGAGCAGATTTCATCAGGCAACTGTTAGCAAAGCAGATTGCATGGGGCAACTGTAGGAGAGCAGATTGCATGGGGCAACTGTAGGAGCAGATTGCATGGGGCAACTGTAGGAGCAGATTGCATGGGGCAACTGTAGGAGCAGATTATATGGGGCAACTGTGGGAGGTCAAAACTGACCTTTTGGTCCCTAGCCAATCCATGGTAGAGTCCATGCAGTGGTGTTTGGGTAATCCATGGTGGAGTCCATGCCAGTGGTGTTTTGAATACTGACTTGACCACTTGCACATGCAGTAGTTTTTACATCACCTGGAAATTCTTTATTTGAGACCCCCGAAATGGAAAAAAACAAAAACAAATAAAAAATAGCGCCTTTTAAAAGAAACGTTGTTAATATTGTTGGATAAAAATGGGTCGACATGCGTAAACCCTAAAGGACCATGTCACCTACACATCTTTGTTTTGTGGGTCAGACATGAATTGTGTTGCTATGGAATGATGGGCTTCTTCCCTGGTCATCTTTAATTGATGTGCTTGTAGCTTAACTGTATTGATGGAGTTGCTGCGTGTGCGTGTGTGTGTGTGTGTGTGTGTGTGTGTGTGTGTGTGTGTGTGTGTGTGTGTGTGTGCAAGGGGGGGGGTGAAGTCTGAAAGTGCCCCTGACCCCCTTATTCCACTCTGTCAGTAGACAAATGCACTCACCCCTCATGCGGTTAAAAGAAAACAATGGCTGAAGCCCACAAGTGCCTCTCCTTGCTCCTCCCTCTCACCCACAACCCAGTCCAGCCCAGCTGTGTGTTGCCCTGCACAACACAACACAACACAACACAACACAACACAACACAACACAACACAACACAACACAACACAACACAACACAACACAACACAACACAACACAACACAACACAACACAACACAACACAACACAACACAACACAACACAACACAACACAACACAACACAACACAACACAACACAACACAACACAACACAACACAACACAACACAACACAACACAACACAACACAACACAACACAACACAACACAACACAACACAACACAACACAACACAACACAACACAACACAACACAACACAACACAACACAACACAACACAACACAACACAACACAACACAACACAACACAACACAACACAACACTTGAAGAGTGTTGATTGCCAGGGTCACATGATGTGCAAGAATGGGGTTTATGTGGCCGCCTTATTTGCCAGAGGGAGCGTGTGTGTGAGAGAGAGAGAGCAAGGGGAGAGAGAGGGGTGGGGGAGATAGAGGTGGGGGTTGTGAAAGAGAAAGGAGGGGGAGGGAGTGAGGCTGAGTGAGTGAGCAAGTAAGAGAGCGATAGAGAGAGAGAGAGAGAGAGTGTGTGTAACTGAGCAGAGGTGGGCGGGTGCATGTGGGTGATTGTGGGGCTAGAGATGTGCGCCTCAGACAGCAGGCTGTGTGTGGATAGCTCAGCTCACATTGTGCTTAGCCTCTAACGCTGGGCACAAGCGCTCGTCTGCCGTGCCGCTCTTTTTAATCAAGAAGGAGGAAGAGAAGAGGAAGAGAAGAGGAGGAGTAGAAAGAAAGAGAAGAAGAGGAAGGAGGGGGAAAGACGGAGGGAGAGACTGTCCAGCGCCCACACAGACGCCTGTGTCTGATGCACTCACGGGGGGAGACAGCGCTGTGATTCTGTTTTTTTTTTTCCTTCCCCTCTCCTCTCTTCTCCTTTTCTTTCTGCCCGCCTGCCTGCCGGGATTCTGTCCATCACTGAGATTTATTGTTTTTTTCGCGCTCTCTGGTGTTTGTTCTCCTCGAGCTGGACTAAGGCGGTGGACAACACACACACACACAGCGCTGAGGTATTTACTGAGCATTTGCCTCCTGTTTGAGAAGGATGCTGTGGCTTCCGGGGTTTATGGTGGGGGTAGGGAACAAGGGATGTGAGATGGGGAAAGAGAGAGAGAGAGAGAGAGAGAGAGAGGGATGGGGAGGAGAGAATTGCACGCTACACTGAGAGGCTGGTGGATGTTAGAATGTCTTATGATAAGGTAGCGTGGTATGGTAGGATTAATGATGTTGCTCTGCAAAGATTGTATTTTGTAGGTGCGTACGTGTGTGGAGTGTGTGTGTGTGCGCGAGTGCTCTGCTGCCGTGTGTGTGTGTGTGTGTGTGTGTGTGAGAGAGTGTATGCATGTCTGGTCGTCTGGTTGCGATGGCAGATAAAGGCTGAATTGAGCAGTGATTTGTTGACACGTCGGAGGGCATTAGTGCTGCCATAGCTGGCAGTCGTTTAGGGGCTGGGTGGCTGAGTGGAAAGGTTTTGAGGATGTCCGTGTGTTCCCCACCCTTCAGGCTCTCTCTTTCTGTCTGTCTGTCTCTCTCTCTTTCTTTCTTCCCCCCTTTCTCTCCGTCCGTCTCTCCGCTAGCCCCTGGCTGCGTGCAGCCCTCAGTAAATGGCTAGTTTTAGCGCTCGTCCGTCAGCTCCCCTCTCGTGAATGTGCTTTTGGCTGGGAGGAGGAAGACGGTGCGTCTGTGTGTCTGCTGGGAGGAGGAAGACGGTGCATCTGTGTGTCTGCCGCTGCATTTGAAGCAACATTTCTGGCCAATTGAGCGTTCATCCCCCCCTCTGCACTCTCTCCAGCCATTTTTTTTATTCATTCATTGTTTGAAGAATTTTTTGTTGTTTTGTCTGTTTTGTCATCATCTGTCCATCTATGTGTCTCCACCCTATCTACCCCCCCCCCCCCACTTCCCAACCCAGTGACCAGAGCATTTAGGCATGAAAAAAAGCAGAGGGGGGTTGTGGGGCATTCATGGAGAGGATGAGAGGATGAGCAGAGAGCCAGGGAGGCAGCAGGGCCTGTTTTTTCTGCCCTTATTGCCCTCGTCATGCCTCCAATTGGGAGACCCATTCAGACTGGACGCCCTCACCACATCCGCCATGCACATGCCCTCCTGATCAATGTGGCAGTCAGAGCAAAAACACACACAGACATGCAGACACAGACACACACAGACCCACAGACACGCACACAGACATACACACACACACACACGCACTTACGCACACGAAGACAGACACACACACAGACACACACACACTTTGCACTGATGGATGGTATGTGGCTGCTGGGACTTTTGGTAGAGGTGGTGGTTGTGTTGGTGGTAGGGGTGTGAGTTTGGGGGGGGGGGGGGGGGTGTAATGGAGGGAAAATAGGACCCAAACAGCCGATTTGTAGGGTGGAAAAAGCTGGAATCGACAGCCTGGGTTGGGTTGTGGATTAACCCTTTGGTGGAACAGATGGTTTTCTCCCCTGTGGTGTCGGAAGAGCTTGTCGGCGATCATCAACACAGGCGCCATCCCCCGGTCCCCCACCCCAGTCCTCGCCCACTGTTAGGGTCCAGTGGCCTCCTCCAGTCTGCTGTTGGAGTCATGGAGGAATGTGATGAGTACGCCTCTGTTTTTGTTCTGCATTTCCCCTCACATCTGCAGGCAACATAGCACATCTCACAGCTTTACACCATTAGCGACATTAGCCAGCTTTAGCATTAGTGTGTGCTGCCACAGAGGAAAAATGATGTGGTTTGCACTTTTGGAGGTAGGCCTATCTGCAAGTGTGTGCTATGTGTCTCTGCTGAGGACAGTGGGGAGGCTATCTAATCAGTTGCAGTTTGTTTGTCTGTTCGTCAACAAGATTACGATAGAACCCCTGGCCGGATTTTCATGAAGAATCCAGTAAATTCTGGAGTCGAACAGGAAAAATGAGCCAGATCCATGAATTACGTTTCACTCTCAATGACATTACGAGATCTCGAGAACATTACGAGTGCATTTGGCCTTGGCAGAGGTCCGCGGTCCTTGAATGGCCTTCTCGTTTCTGTACAGACCCATGGATCTGTGCCCAGTCTTGTCCAATCATACCCAGCACCAGCTGCTGTTGGAGAAGCAAATAGGAAGCTTTGCAGGATTTAGGAAGGTCCCTCCTTGAAAGCCAACATGCTAAATGTCCCAAAGTCAATGGCAGACACAAGGCAAGGTGCAAGAGTGGCTCACACTACAAAGACTTGAATTAGTGATTGTGTATATGAGTGCATGTGTGTACAGTATGTGTGAACAACCTTGCATGATTCTTGACTCTCAAGATGTAATTGCATCCTATACTGTAGAAACAAATACATCTAGGCAGTGAGTGAAGCCAGATTGAGCCCAGTTAGGGAGTGAATCCAGATTGAGCCCAGTTAGAGGGTGAGGCCAGATTTAGCCCAGTTAGGGAGTGAAGCCAGATTTAGTCCAGTTAGGGAGTGAATCCAGATTGAGCCCAGTTAGAGGGTGAGGCCAGATTTAGCCCAGTTAGGGAGTGAAGCCAGATTTAGTCCAGTTAGGGAGTGAATCCAGATTGAGCCCAGTTAGAGGGTGAGGCCAGATTTAGCCCAGTTAGGGAGTGAAGCCAGATTTAGTCCAGTTAGGGAGTGAATCCAGATTGAGCCCAGTTAGAGGGTGAGGCCAGATTTAGCCCAGTTAGGGAGTGAAGCCAGATTTAGTCCAGTTAGGGAGTGAATCCAGATTGAGCCCAGTTAGAGGGTGAGGCCAGATTTAGCCCAGTTAGGGAGTGAAGCCAGATTTAGTCCAGTTAGGGAGTGAATCCAGATTGAGCCCAGTTAGAGGGTGAGGCCAGATTTAGCCCAGTTAGGGAGTGAAGCCAGATTTAGTCCAGTTAGGGAGTGAATCCAGATTGAGCCCAGTTAGGGAGTGAAGCCAGATTTAGCCCAGTTAGGAAGTGAAGTCAGATTTAGCCCAGTTAGGGAGTGAATCCAGATTGAGCCCAGTTAGGGAGTGAAGTCAGATTTAGCCCAGTTGTTGTCAACTGGACAGTCATGGTGGTACTGTTTTCCTGTGTCCTTAATTAGCCTTCCTTCCTCTGATAGAGTGTGGAAATGTGTAGCGGCAAACATTCCCTAAGAGCTCCTTACATGAACACACACATACACACACATTATGCACACGCACCCACACACACACATTAGGAAAGAACTTTGGATACTACTCCTTTGTTCTAATGGTGCGAGTCTCACTGGCCACTTTCTTAAGTTCATGTTGGCTCAACTAGTTCTTTGCTTATTGCCTTTTTGCAGCACTGCACAGACATCATCAGGCTGAATACTTCAACTGTTTGTGGTTTGTAAATCTGTACGTTTGAGTTGCAGAGAATGTGTACTGTCTCTCCTCGAAAAGCATCATGCAATAGACAAAAACATCCACAGCCTTTGCAAACGACTCTTTAATTTGCTTCTGAGTGCCGGGATAAAAGGACGTCTTCCAATTTCACGATCGACCACAGAACACAAATGAGACCATCTTTATATTTATTTATGATGACACGGTGGCAGTGGCACTTCCTTTGCCTTTGCCTTCACTTCAATGACGTATCATCTTTCCTTATGGTTTCCAAATGAGAAATATAATGGCCCGTTTGGTTGGGTTTGGGTTGGTGCCCGTGTGTGTGTGTGTGTGTGTGTGTGTGTGTGTGTGTGTGTGGGGGGGGGGGGGGGGAGGGTGCTCTTCCTTGTGGCCCTGGAGTGCCAGAATGTTCATGAACTTTGGGAATACCCACAGTTAGTCATTTTATGGCCTGAGCTTTAACGCAAGGAGGGGGAAGGAAGGAGGGCAGATCTCTTGCCAGCTCTGTGAAAAGTGGAACCATTCGCCTGACCAGAGCTGCTGACCACAGAGAGCTCACAGAGCAGGAGACAAGGAGCCCCACAGCCCACAACACTGCTTCAGCTCCCCCCACAGCAGGGGGATGGAGAGGTACAGATGGGTGGGTGGAAGGATGGGTGAATGGATGGATGGATGGAGACAGAGATTGGAAAGGGGGAAGAGAAGTGGGAGGGAGGAGAGAAAGAAAAAGAGGGAGAGAAAGAGAGTGAGGGAGAGAGAGGAAGAGAATGCTACAGTCTCACTCACTGGGTCATGCTCATGAAAAATTTAATCAAGCCTCACAGATAACAACTTCAACTAAGGACAAGCACATCACAATCTGGAAGGATGGGTTTTTATATGATTCAATTGGCACTACATGTAGTTCTCATTAACTGAAAGGCACATTCTTTGCACAGCTTTAGCCTGTGTGGGTAGTTAATCAAGGAGTACCAAATTGAATGACATCTAGCCGCTGGTTCCATCGGGTCATGGTTTTTCGAGGGTTTGAGTTGACCAGATTTTCATAGTGGTCGCCTGAGTTGCTCTGTGTCCCCTTGTTTGCTGGAGATCTCATTAAAAAGGCAACGGCCTCAAACAGAAGTTGAATTATAATGGTGTTGTCTATTATTAGAACGACTACACTAATGAGTCATTGCTAAATGTGGTCACGTTGGCCTTGTGAGCATCGTCTATCGGATCGATATCTTAGGCCAGTTCTGATGTGCTTAGCAAGCATTTATTTATGAGGATTAGAACACTGACCAACACTCATCACTCATCTTAGTAAAAACAGCACATTATATCTACATACCCAAAGAGCTTTACAGTGAAGGGGGGGCCTCATTCAACCTCCACCATGTGTAGTAGTATACTCCTGAAAAATATGCATAACCCTTTTAGTCATTTTGGCTCCCTTACTGGTGATGCTATGTATGTGTCCCTGGCTTACACACAGAAACAATGGCCTTGTGTGTTTTTGTATGGGGGGCAAAGGCACATTAGAATGTGGATATTAGTCCTGTGGGCTTATTGAACGTGCCCAAAGATGGATCACCACTTGATTGTGACACATCAGCAGAAACGAATGATGAGCGCCAATGACTAACGGCTTTAAAACTCCTCCGGTTCAGTTTGCACTCCTTAACGTGGTATTGATGCCCCTACTCATCAGATGATTTCTCTTCCCAGTCTCCTCGTGTGAGCCCTGTGTGTCATGGTGTGTGTGTTTTGTTCAGAGGGGACACTGTAGCAGGCACAGAGGATATTCTTTTGTTTCTAACATGCACTGCAATATTCAGCGAGCCTGGATTTCATTGTATTAACCACGACCAGAGATGTAGACACATTTGGTTTTTAGGAGGTTCAGGGGAGGAAGATCAATGTATTGAATAAGGCAGGAAACATTACTGAGGAAAGAGGCTTTTGCTCTACCATTCCTTAGTAGAAAGAGAATCTAAGTCATCGTGTCGCTGGAGCGGCTGGAAGAATGAAAGCACTCCTACGTAATGCAAACCCACAGTATCAGCACCAGTGTTTCACAGTTTGCTGACATGCATCGATTTAATCTATTTTATGTCATTTAATCATCTACCACATAATCGTTTATACGTTATGCCATCATGCAGTCTACTAAATGATATATTAACACATGTTTTATCACATTAACTAGATACACTAAACCAGTTTTGTTCACAATACCAGAACAGTTGCTTTCTAAGAGCTCCCTGTGCATAGTTGTCATTGTGAATGTAGTCCAGGTCCAACTGCTGTGCTTAGCGCTGACGAGGCGGAAGCACCAGGAGGTGCAAGTGTCCAGACGAGGGCTACTACGGGGTGGGGGGTAAATGAACAAGCGCTGGATTGAATAAGTGTCAGGCACGTCGTGGAACAGACCTGAAAGGGCAACGGAGGCGTCGCTTCGCCATACCCAGTGACTGGGTCAGGCCTGTGCCCTTCGTCCTGCCTGTCAACACCACTTATCTGCATCTCACTACCTGTCCAGACTCGTGTGGGCACTGGCCATTAGCACCCATAGGACTCCATGCTTTTCCCAAGCCACGCTGGTGTTCGCTGTCGTCGTTCTGTCGTCGAGTGGGTGGTGAAGTCGAATGAGAGGAGTCTGTCTGATCCTCAGAGTCAGACGACCACATGGTTCATTTCTACAGGCTAAGCGCAAATTGTTTTGGTCATAGACGATCGAGACCACATTGATGTTGATATGTACCAGCTTTGCAGATGAGCGCAGAATCATTAGGTGACTTTGATGTGTAGCTAATTGAACAAAACCGTTTTTGATGAGTTGCCCATTACCAACTATGGTAGCATTGAGGACAACGATGCATAGCAGTCATATAATTACATAGTTAATCAAGCTGCTCTTTGGGAAACCCAAAATTAAGAACATGGACCTCAGACAGCACTATGTTTTTTTCCAAAATGCTATGCTTGTTCAAATGACATAAACTGACTTGACATTAACAGTGAACTGTATAGCCACAAGTTTAAGGCTAATGTTGGGCCCACCGCCTGTTTTCCATAAACTCGGTGAACTTGGCCAAGAAGGCAGATCTCGCTTGCGCCCCTTGCGAGGGGGGTGGAATGTAGGTCACGTGTGAAAACGCGGCGGATGGCTCGGGGGACAGGAGCTGGGGACGCTCTTGCGCTGTGGGAACCCTCGCGCAGGAAATCAACTGATTTTTCACACAAGCCTATTTATAGAACATGTTTGGGAGCGGGGCGCATGCTGAGCCCCGTCGTCCTTTTTGATGTATGTTGGACCCTTGTGTGTGTGCTATTTATTATCTCCGCCCTGTGTGTGTGTGTGTGTGTGTGTGTGTGTGTGTGTGTGTATGTGTGTGTGTGCTATTTATTATCTCCGCCCTGTGTGTGTGTGTGTGTGTGTGTGTGTGTGTGTGTGTGTGTATGTGTGTGTGTGCTATTTATTATCTCCGCCCTGTGTGTGTGTGTGTGTGTGTGTGTGTGTGTGTGTGTGTATGTGTGTGTGTGCTATTTATTATCTCCGCCCTGTGTGTGTGTGTGTGTGTGTGTGTGCTATTTATTATCTCCGCCCTGTGTGTGTGTGTGTGTGTGTGTGTGTGCTATTTATTATCTCCGCCCTGTGTGTGTGTGTGTGTGTGTGTGTGTGTGTGTGTGTGTGCTATTTATTATCTCCGCCCTGTGTGTGTGTGTGTGTGTGTGTGTGTGTGTGTGTGTGTGCTATTTATTATCTCCGCCCTGCATCGTCTATGGAGCCGTACCTTGGGTTGGTCTCTGTAGCTTTGCATTCATCACTATGTGATCCTTGCCGTCGCACACGTGTGTGTGTGTGTGTGTGTGTGTGATCCTCGCCGTCGCACACAATGGATTTCAGTCCTCTGCTTGGAATAAACCAGATTGGCAGACAGAAATAGACGCCCAGACGGCGTATCGGTGTGCTGTAGCTCTGACTGTTTCATGTGTGTTTATTTTAGTTTTACGATTTCAACATATTGAATTGGACCAAGGCTGTGGAGGGATTGCAAATGTTAAGGAAATCTGTGTCAATTGAGGCAGTGGAAGAGAGAGCCCTTAAAATAGTCTACAGGGTCTGTCTCCCATTAATTATACATGAGAATCTTGATTTGTCCTGCCAAGCCACTGTAGAGTCAACCCACTCAGGGCTTGCTGCGGAAATCCACTCTTCAGCATTGTTTTTGTGACTCACACACACACACATACACGAATGAACACACACACAGTGTCTCTCTCTCTCTCTCTCTTTCTCTCTCTCACATGAGCACACACACACACAAATACAAATGAACACACACACAGTCGTTCTCTCTCAGTGTCACTCACACATTCACACTCTTTCTCTCTCACACAGACACACACACACACAGAACTAATGTTGTCTCTTCAAAGGAAGTGTTAAGTAGTGGTGTTGCTGGATCGCACCTGAAAGTAGACGCCCTCTGTCACCTGCTGAGCTGCTCGCAGGGTGAGAGATTAGCAAAACGCTGCCCATTGTTTTAGTGAAGGGCCAGAGCCGAGCTTGTTTTAGAGAAGGGCCAGAGCCGGCCCAGAGAAGGGCCAGAGCCAGGCAAGAGCCGGGCCAGAGAAGGGCCAGTGAAGGGCCAGAGCCGGGCTTCTGTCTCTCCCTCCGCAGCCTCCCCCCCCGCTAGATGAGGTGCAGGCCAGCAGGCTAGACAGGCCGCAGGTGGCCAGCTGGAGCAGAGATAAAGCACTGCCGTCACACTTGCGAATTAGTAGAGCACTCGTGAGGAATCCACACCTTAGCCAGCCAGGCATCGACCCAGGAGTCGGACTGGAGGTGATTACCTTTCCTGAGAGAGAGAGAGAGAGAGAGAGTGGAGAGTGGTCAGTTTTATCTGAGGAAGGCCACAGCATCTGTGGCTGAGCACGCTCACATATCTGGCCAAGAAGCACCTTGCACTAAAGATAAGGATGTGTTATGGGATCGGAGTCTACTGAATAGCTCAGTAAAAAAGCATGTATTATCTGTGTAGATGTGTAGTGGAATGACACTTGTGAAAATAATGCTAGAAGATGGGCCTAGTCCTCTGTATACTTAACCCAGGAGCTCATGCTGTGTGCAGAGGCTAACGCCTAGCGTCGCCTGGCTCTCTGGCTGTGTGCAGAGGCTAACGCCTAGCGTCGCCTGGCTCTCTGGCTGTGTGCAGAGGCTAACGCCTAGCGTCGCCTGGCTCTCTGGCTGTGTGCAGAGGCTAACGCCTGGCTCTCTGGCTGTGTGTGAGAGCCTATGAGCCGGGCTGAGCTGAGAGGAGGTGAGGGCAGCCTGCTGAAGGCCTGTCACTGACTGCTGGAGAGCTGATGGGGCCGCTCGGATCTGTGGCGGGTTCAGCAGCAGCCGCTGCACTAGACATGCAGTCCCGGCTATGAGGTGGCAGCGCTGGCAGTGGCCGAGTTAGAGTTGGGCAGCTGACGCTGATTCAGTGTGATGGCCCACTGCTCTTTTCGAGGGAGGGATGTTAAACAAGAGAGAGAGAGAGAGAGACAGAGGGGGGGGTGAGAGAAAGTGGAGGGAGTGAAGAGAGATGGGAGTGAGAGAGAGAGAGAGAGAGGGAGAGGGAAAGCAAGAACCGCGTTGCCCTCACTGGTCTGCGTTGCTGTCAAATCCACAGGCTGTGATTGCTGATATGTGGAAGCTGAGGGTGTGTGTGTGGGGGGGGCAGTATGTGTGTGTACAGTGAGGACTGCTCTCCCACACCATCTCTAGACACCTGCAGCTTTGGTCAGGTGTCAGGATGGTTTGTGGGAGTGTGTGCAGGCATCTCAATGTGGCAAAGTGCAAGCGTTTTGATTTGTGTGTGTGAGTGTGTGTGTGTGGATAAGTGCATGTGTAAGTAGTGGGGTAGTGGTTTTTTAAAGCCCCCATTAGGTGATTAGTTTTTTGTATTCAGATTGACTGTTGGTGGTGCCATTTGGTGACCGGGGGGGGGGGGGGGGGGGGGCTTCACTCAACCCCCCCTCACGCCCCTGCAACCCCCCCCTCGCGACCCTGCACCGTGTGTGTGCCGAGGCCTTAACCTCAGGACAGGATCGCACGGTCGGCTATGTGGGTGCCCAATGGAAGCGGCAGCCATAGCTGGCAGGAAGAGAGACTCGTGGTTGTGGAGGAACCCAGATGAAGCCCTGCAGTCTCATCCTCCGCTGCACCCAGCCTTATAAGAGAACAGAGTTCACTCGAGGTTACAGAATCTCTATGTTCTCTCTCTCTCTCTCTCTCTCTCTCTCTCTCTCTCTCTCTCTCTCTCTCTCTCTCTCTCTATCTGTATTGTTAAATACAGAAGACTTTCACTGGCTTCCTTACCTCTCTCAGTTTCTAAATCTGAACAGGACCTCGATTCTTCTTTTTTTTTTTTTTTTTTCTCCAGCAGGCTTGGAAATGGAGTCATCTACTGTATAACACGGGCGTCCCAGAGGAGACTCTCCTTTGAATCGCCGTGAGGCTGGACTCTTATTAAGTTCACAGACTGATGTCATGCGTCGGGGTAATTACCACTCCGATAAGGGAGCCTCTGACAGCTGCGCGCGATAATTGCCTCGCATTTCCGAAGGATCTGGCACGGCGCAAGCCGTTACTGGCACCCGGACGCGGGCAGCAAAGCTGTCCAGCAGTAGTTCCAGTTAACATGTGTAAACAATCTCAAGATTGATGCACAGGACCTCTGTAGTGCTTCCCTCTCCTCTGGACGAAGAATGCTCGTCTGGAAGGCCTCGAAGAAGACCATCTTGTTTGGTTGTTGTGCTTTGGTTGCAGTTGATGTGCTGTGGATCTCATTGTTTTTTACTCATCCACAGCAGGCTTCTCTGCAATTATTCCTCCCACTCTGTTGGTCATTCCCTTGGGCATGCATGGCCTCGGTGTTCAATCATACTGAGCACAATTTATTTATTTCAGCATTATTGTTTTGCTTCGCTTGTTTATTTCAGATGTATTTTTGCTTCATTTTTTTTTCTTTTGTTTTGTTGCTGCAACCTAGTTGTTGTTATGGCGCTGTGGAGCCTGGTGATTGTCCACCATGGCCGGCATTGTGCGCTGTGGAGCCTGGTGATTGTCCACCATGGCCGGCATTGTGCGCTGCTCTTCCACAGTCCTTCGCCCTGCGCTAGCTGAACTGAGATGGGGTGAACTTCAGAGAAAGCGAGACCCTCGCTGTCAGCGGCACAGCTGTGAGTGACTCCATCCTTCCAGTGTTGTCCGTAGCAACGGAACAGAATGTTTCTTCCAGCACGCTCCCGGTTCTATTTTTACAGGCAGATATATAGTGAGGTGTAGTGATTTGCGTTCTGGCTGTTGTCGTGGCAAGTAAGCTTGTCAGCCAGCAAATTTGTGTATGAGTGCGATGATGGCACGTTGGTCTGTTGTATATGTGGATACATTATGAATTGTGGTGTAATGTAGATGTAGCCGCTGACATGATTGTATAGAATAAGGCTGATGACCATTATGCACCACATAAACCTTAAACCTAGGGCCTGACTTGTTGTTTTAATGTACACTGAGGTTTCCTGCAGGTCTGATTGCACTTCTGGGTCCTCTGAGGTCAGTTGGCAAGGCCTAGCGGTTGATAAGTTCATCTCTGGTCACACACCACTGTGATGTGGTTAAGGGATGTTGCTGTAGAGCTGACATTATCAGCCCGTGCCACAACGATCGCTTGGTTATCACAAGCCACACATGACACAGGCGTACTGTATATCAGTCAACTAGAGTCTGCTGCAATGCTTTGAGTTCAGATTTAACATATTTTGAAGATTATTGCATAACACAAGCTGTGAAAGAGGTTTTCCTGTTTGTGTGTGGTTGCAATATTGTTATTGAAAGCACATTTCATTTCCTCATGATCAAATGTATTCATTTCATTTAGAAGATCATGACATGTTGACATTTTGACAATAGCATGTCAGACATTTCACACGTATTCACGCAAAAAGCACTCCACTCTAACCACATAGCTTTGCAAGAACTACACTATGTTGTGCAGCCGGGGGGGGGGGGGGGGGTCAAGTGTTTGAGGCATATGCATGAGGCAGGGATGCGCTTAAGGGAGTGATGCGGTAGGAGCTGCAGTTATCACATGTGTGTGTCGACCACGCAGATCACTCGCTTTCTGGGGTTATGTGCTAGAAGTCAGCTCAGCTGTTACCATTCTTCAAATCACCACCACAGAGGGCCAGCAAGAAATGCTGAACTCGCTCTTCTGATTCGCCTCGAGCCTTCTGCTTAACTTCTGTCTGAAGTTGTAACTTACTTCAGTCGTACGTTATGCAACCTAGCCAGGGCAACACCAGCTGCTATAAGAAGACATCAAGGTGTGCCCTCTTGGTTGGTCGATACAGTACACTCATGTTCGGTCAATCCTTGCGGTCATGGGACAGTTACATTTGCCTTTGAGGACCGTTCTAAGCTTGTTCACAGTTCGCAGAAGCTAAACTCTTGTGAATGCACTTCTGCAAAGTAATTGGGGGGAAACTGGCTACTATGCAGGGGGCACAGTTCTATTTTAGTGGATGCATCTGGTGCATCTGGTCCTGTGGATTATTCCTGTCTTTGAAATGTACATAATATATACAGCAAGCTTGAATCCCTCATTTCCTGTGGGCTTCTGTTCAGGCAGTGTGTTGTTCAGAGAGAGAGACGAGTCCACATCTTTGTTTGTGTGTGTTGATGCACGGAGGAAGTTGGCAAGTGTGGAGTTTTGCTCAAGCCCAGAGGTCAGCGTGCTCTCCGAGAGCATCACAGCAGCAGGCCTTTGTTTTGGAGTTTGTTTTGCATTGATCGCTCTGTCACTGCAGGAAAGATGAGTTTCTCCACCACCAAATAATACAGAAAAGCAAAGCAAAGACCCAGATGCTCACAGGATGGAAGCTGGTGGTGCTTTTGTGCTAGTGATTTCTGATGCACAATATGGTGGTGTTTATGTGCTAGTGATCTCTGCACAATATGTTGGTGTTTATGTGCTAAGTGATGTATGCACAATATGGTGGTGTTTATGTGATATAGTGATGTCTGATGCACAATATGGATGCACAATATGGTGGTGTTTATGTGCTATAGTGATGTCTGATGCACAATATGGTGGTGTTTATGTGCTGTGATATCTGATGCACAATATGGTGATCTTTATGTGATATAGTGATGTCTGATGCACAATATGGTGGTGTTTATGTGCTATAGTGATGTCTGATGCACAATATGGTGGTGTTTATGTGCTGTGATATCTGATGCACAATATGGTGGTGTTTATGTGCTGTGATATCTGATGCACAATATGGTGGTGTTTATGTGCTGTGATATCTGATGCACAATATGGTGGTGTTTATGTGCTATAGTGATGTCTGATGCACAATGTGGTGGTGTTTATGTGCTGTGATATCTGATGCACAATATGGTGGTGTTTATGTGCTGTGATATCTGATGCACAATATGGTGGTCTTTATGTGTTAGTTTATGTCTGATGCACAATAACTGCTGGACAGAAATAATGTTAGATGCACAACTCTTCAACAATCATTGACTTTATTTGCATAGCACAGTCTCCTTCTGTTTTTCTCCAAATTATCAGTTTTTTGATGGGTCGAATCCACAAAGCCAGACATTTCCTTTAACTTGAATTCAACTAGTTTTTTTAAAGATTGAATCATTTCAATATCCTTAAGAAAACTTTCTTCAGGAGGTCACTGTGCTCAACAGCTCAAAACATTTGATCTAAAAGCGGAGATTCTCTGCACTCCGCTGTGGATAGATGAAGCAGATATTTAAAGTGGAGTCGGGGTGATGGCTCTGCGTCTCCACAGCGAGGGCACACAAGGAGAATATTCCATCGGAGAGTTCCGTTCCTGCGACTAGGGAGCAGCATGTGCGACTTAGCCTCGCATCTCTGATTTATCGCCACTGTCATTGAAATGGCTGCCAAAACGCATCTCTCATCCAGGAGCCGCTATTTTTGCCTGCGATGTCTCATCACCCCCGTGTGACTATGGGAAGGAGCAGCTCTGCGGGGAGGCTGGGAGAGGCTTTGCGTGCCACACTGAGGTTCCGCCACCACCTGCCAAGGCTTCATTTGGTGAGCCCGCAGGAGGCGAACAACTAGCCTACTGTCTATCGGTGTGTCTGGCAGAGCAAGATTCCCTAAAATGAAGAAAGAGTAGCCACACAATCGTAACTCTTTTATAATAAATAGTCAAAAAGAGTTAAGAGTGTGTGGCTACTCTGTCCTGAGTTATGATATTTTTCTAGCCAGCACCTCTGATTGGGGGTGTATTCCGTCACCCCGTTTATTAATATGAGATAAGAGTATGATTTCCCAGCACTGAAATCTTTGCATGTGCTTAGACTGGATGTGAAGAGAGGCCAGTGTCTGTGTGCGTCGGCTGTGTCCATCTTTTTGGAGGTATCTGGACATGCACAAACGCATATGTGAGCGAGCAAGAGAGTGGAAGAGATAAGCACAATGCCCGTTTGTTGAGGGAGCCACAGATTTTCTGGTCACAATGATGCTTTCCTGTTATGTCCTATTTGGATGAAAACAGAGGCCTGATAAGCTTGATTTGATTTGATTTGTATCTGAAATGGAAAGATAGTCATCTATGGAAAGAAAAATAGTCTCACAAAGAAAGTCCCACACCTGGATTTTGAATGTCACTCACACAACTGTGAAGTCCCTTCATCTTCAAGTTCAAGTGGTCCTGATGGTGACAGCATTTAGCTCATCCATTTTGATGCTATCTGTTCAATTCTTATCTCAAAGACTTTCAGGTTGCTTTTCAACTAGGACAGAAGTACGTATCTACAGATCTCAACTCCGGAAGCCCTCATTTCCTGTGATTTCAGCTGTGGTCTGAAGTCAAAGTCGTCTTTGCCTTTGTCAAACCAGCAAAGTGAACTTCCATTGTACTGTAGGTAAAATAAGATGTTAACACTTTCTTTGGCAGCAGCGGCCATTTTAATCAACTCATTAGCAGTTTCCAGCAGACCGCTTTTGACAATTCTTTAATAGAGCATCTGTTGGTGTTGTAAACGACATATAATAACTCCATCAGTGGGCCTAATTTGTGTGTTTGATGGAGTCTTTGTCTCCACAATTCCAGTCTGGCACGCCTGCTTTTTATAAGGAGAGTAGAGAATGTGGGGGTGGGGATGTGGTCCTGTCCACTGCTGGGGGGACAGTGTAGTGAGGCGTTTGATCCCCCAGGTTTCTTTAATCTCCTTGGGGCACGTCGTCTGGACGATGGGAGGGCCGGACTGACTGCGGAGGGCCGACGACATGCTAAAGATCAGCTTCTCCCTGCCATGCCCTCCCGCAGATCAATTCATATCAGAGCGCTCGCCTAGCATCGTTATTGGTGCGCTAAGTTGCTCAGCAACCTGACACAGAGTTCTCACGTCCTGGCAGCGACCTATCGGCAGCCATTAACACGTCTCACAAGCACAGCGTTTGCCAGCCTGGTTTGCTTCTCTCTCCCTCCCCTGCCGAGCTTTGTCATGTCTGCCAGGTTGTTAGGTTCGACTCCCCCATGCTTCATTTGTGAATGGAATATTAAGGGATGCTCTGAATGGCCTTGGTCTCTATGGCTGATTTCCTGTGTGGTTATTTTGGCTTCGCTTGTGTCTCAGTGCTTTGTGTATTATTAATTATAAAGCATTCTCAAGACCAACACAGTTGTCCTTTTGCCCTTCCTCCATCTTGTTATTGGTGGATTTGTGTGTGCGGCAGGTAGTGGTGGGCTGGCAAGTTTGAGTTCAGAAAGAAGACCATTTTAATTGCTGTTTTTGTGGTGGGAGCACAATGCCATAATATTCATCCAGTCACTAGGAATAACAGTAGATTGAGAGAAATTGCCTTCTGTTTGACCTCTCATTATCTGTTTGTTTGTTTGTTTTTTGTCTCTATAGGTACGACCCGCGCCCCACGTGGAGGCGAGGTTCCTGGAGTAGATTACAACTTCCTGTCTGTGGAGGAATTTCTGAAGCTTGAACAGAGTGGGACTCTGCTGGAGATTGGATCATATGAAGGTGCATCTCAGTCTTGGTCTGAACAAACTATATATCCACATGCAGTGTCAAGGGATAAAAATGCAGATTAGTATGCAATAGTGTCATTCAATGTCTATGAGTGTGTGATCACACAAACACAATTGCTGTCTATATATAGACATGCTGCCAACAATAGTTTTTTGATAAATGCAACCCTGAGAAATGTTCCTGCCCGCTGAAATTCATATTTAATGATTTAATGATGTGAACTCTTGGTATCTCATACAGGCAGCTCTGTCAATTTAACCATGCTCACTGCATCTGAACAATGGCATCTCTCCAGCCTAGTGGAGCAAACACATACTCACTGGCAGACATAGCCCCCCCCCCCCCCCTCGCATTGAATTCAGCCACAAAAATCTGAAAAGGCTGTCTTGTCTTAAACTATGACTTGTCATTGGGTTGTATGCAGACAAAGATACAAAAGACCCCTATCCACACACACACACACACACACGGGTCATTCTATAATTTGGGGTACAGAAATCAAAAAAATTAAATTAGTTTTTATCATTAAACTTTTTTATAGTCATAGAACACATTTCAAAGTTAACATGACAAGTATTTGCTGAGCTTAAAACTGTAAGACTTCAAGTATTTATTTGAAATAAGAGTAAATAGAAATATCTGTCAACTCTGTTACAGACAAACTCAGTAAATTATATATATTTAGCAAATGTGATACATTTTTAAATTATGCCTTCCCTAAGATAACTTTTGTCTCTACAGCCACTGTAGTAACTTTGAATTTGTTAAAATTGCTACTTTTTGTCCTGAAATAATAAAAACAACACATTCCACTGGCAAGCTTCCAAGAGGTGCATATTTTCTAAAAAAAATAAAAGGTAGCTTTTACATATATAATTTAAAAAAAAAGAAATTATGTGGTAAAAATATTAGTTGTAACACATCTTCTGACATACATTTGAAACAAAAAAATATTTAGTCAACATTTTAAGAGCAAAATCTTAAATTAACAGAGTTGACACTCTCATTAAATGCTATTGAAAAGAGTTGACAGCACATCATTGTCAACTCTGTTATCATTAATCTATGCAGAATTAACACAGAATTAACAGAGTTGACGATAACAGAGTTGACATTTCCCATCATTTTGTGGCTTAGCTCCACATCCTAACCTCAAACTAGTTACTCCATGATATGTATAAAACCAGAATGTCATGGCTTTTAATCATATTATTATTGTTTTTTAAAAATCGAGTTTGAGTTTCACTCCAATAATGCAATAACAGAGTTGACGAATAATTAATCTACTGTTGGTGTATCCTCAACATTTTGTTCAAATCAATGAGAGAAGAAGCTTAACATATCTCACTGCCTTTCCAAAGTTTCTTGTCAGAGGAATTGACATCTCTCTGTGTAGGCGTCATGCTTCATATTCAAAGTCTGTGTGGATTTTAAGCAGTTTTATAACAGAGTTAACAGAGTTGACAAGAACTTTGAGACAGACCAAAATTATATATATATATTAACTTAAATCTTGCATAATACAGAAAATAGCCATTGTATATAACTGATGTTATAACAGTTAGTAAATTAATATCTAAAAAATAGATTGTTAGACTTAACATAATGTTTAGCCAAGTTGAATGCATGACTCTGTAGTCGGAGACAGTCAATAATATGGGGTGTAGAAGTAATTTAGTTAATATTTTGTAGATAAATTGGGTCTAGAATAAATATAAAGCATTGTTATGTACATTTTTTTATAATAACTAAATCTTTATCATAGAGACGGGAAATGTACCCTGAATTATAGAATGACCCACATACACACACACACACACACGCAAACAGTATATATATATATTTACACAAACACACATGGAGACACTAGTCTCTCCCTTCCCATGCTTTTTTAACATGCTAATATCCCTCTTGTTGCCAAGGTAACTATTATGGAACACCCAAGCCGCCGGTGCAGCCCCCTAGTGGGAAAGTGATTACCAGTGATGCTTTGCAAGACGGCCTCCCCGGCTCCCAGAACTCCACTCCCCGACGCTCCAAGTCCTACAATGAGATGCAAAATGCTGGAATAGTGCCTGCCGACCTAGAGGACGATGACGAGGCTCCTGAAATGAACAGTAGCTTTACAGGTAAGGCTGCCCGCTGTGTCATCCTTATATGGGCGTGATGGGTAGCGGAATAGATGGGAGAGTGGAATGGGTGGATAGGATACTGAAGTCCTCTTTTGTGATCACCGGTATGTTCAGTGTCTTTCTCATTTACTGTCTCTCAAGAGAGAGAGGGAGAGAGAGAGAAAGGGAGAGAGAGATGGGGGGTGGGAAACAGTGCCATCTGGCTGTAGTAGGGTGATGTGAAGCTGACCTTAGTTCAGCTTGCATATTTGACTGCCAATGAGAGTGAAGGAGTGAAGCTAGATGAAGATTTGACAGAACTTCTGCTCCTTTTTCTCTCTTTCCCTTCCCACACTTTCATTTTCATAAATAATTAAGCTCTGTTTTTTTAACATGCTCTTTGTTTTTTTTTTTGGTTGTTGTTTTTCTCCTTTTTTTTATTTAGTAGTCTCGCATCACACTTGGCATGCAAAATTCATGGCAGTCCTTTGTTTTTGTTTTGTCAAGCTCATGTGGAAATCTCCCAGCAACTGTTGTGTTTTCTTGTCCAGATCTCAAATCTTTCTACTTGGACAGGGATACTAAGGGCCAGTTCCAGCAGGGCATTCTATTTCTGTAATTAGGCATTTCTTCAGTTTTGGATTAGCAGTGTTTGGAGAGAGATTTAACATCCCACCATGTAGATTTGAATTAATTAATGGGATTATTAATTGGAGTAGTGCTAATCATAGTATTTTGCTTAAGTGTGACTCATTATGTGAATCACCTGTCTGTGTATCCTGGCTGAGAAATATCACATTTCTTCCATGTAGTGCTCCAGAGAGAGAGAGAAAGAGAGAGAGAGAGAGCTGCTGCCACACTTCTTTGCATGTGACAGTCAGTTGTACTGTATATATTTGGTGTGTGTGCATGAGTGTGACTGTGTGTGTGTGTGTGTGTGTGTGTGTTGGGGGCGGGGGGGGGGGGTGTTGTGAGAGATCACTTTGATCACTGCTGAAAAGCATGGAAACTGGCGAGAGAGGATGTCCATGATCATTTCCAGTTTGGGATGTCAAGATCAGGAAGGGCGATATCCCCCCACCCCCATTAAGAGCATTGTATGTATGTGTATGTGTCTCTGTGTGTGTGTGTGTGTGTGTGTGTGTGTGTGTGTGTGTGTGTGTGACGTGTTTACACATCTGCTCTCACCCTCGCGCCACTCACTCCCGTCCCGTCTGCTCCGTCAGAAGACTCCAGCGAACCTGACGAGCACACGTCCGCGCGCCCCTACACCAACCACAGCCTTGCCTCCTCCGCGCTCCTCAGCGCCCCGTCGTCAACCACGGACGGCCCTCAGCAGCCCCACCCACCCCTCCACCCGCCTCCGCCCGAGGAGGACCCGCTGGGACCTCTCCCTGACAACTGGGAGATGGCCTACACGGAGAATGGGGAGGTCTACTTCATAGAGTACGTACCCAACAGCTCATCACCTTTCCTGTTTCCTTCTCTTGCTCTGCACTGTATTCGGGTATCGCATTTTTAGAACATTGAATTCAAAACACATTAAATGAATGTGGATGGTGCGTGGGCGACTGAAAGAGATGCAGCATATAAACCCACTGACAGCCCCAACTGTGATCTCTTTCGTCTGTTGTGAGGATCATACATTGAGCAAAAATGCATGGTCATGCTGTAGCTTTACGTTGATGTGTAGAGGAATTTAGTTCTATCAAACATTGAATTCAAGACACATTAGATTATATTTGAAGGCATATGATGATCGCTAGATAGAGATGTCCAGTTACTGGTCACACAGCCTGTTCATTATGTAGTGATTTCCACAGGTCAGGAATTCTGTAAAAATGTGAACTCCAGATGTTGTTGTGTGATAACATTACAGAGGGGAACTGTAGAGAACTGTAGAGAACATTACAGAGGAGAACTTTAGAGAACTATAGAGAACATTACAGAGGAGAACTGTAGAGAACATTAGAGGAGAACAATACAGTATCTTCATGTTGACAGCATTCTGACTTGGCCCATTAAGGCTAATTGCTAAATTGTTCAATCAAAACTGAAATATAGATAATTGTTTCATCTGCATGGTGGTGGGGAAATGTGTTTGTTTTAATAAAAGATCTATAATAAGCCGGGTCACAGGAAAAGCCATCTCTTTATTCTGGGCATTTGTTGTGCACCTCTGCCACAGTGATACGGTCTCACTAGGGGTAGCGGATGTTTTCCTCTTAACACAATACTTCATAGCTGTCGAAAACAATACTTTCCTCTCTTTGTGTCTATTCTTAGTCATAACACAAAGACGACATCCTGGATCGACCCCCGGTGCCTGGATAAACCACAGAAGCCCTTGGAAGAATGTGAAGATGATGGTATGGATGCATCCTTGCTCCTCAGTGTATGCTGCTGTGCATGTGCATGCGTGTGTGAGTGAGTGAGAGAGAGGAGGGAAGAGAGAGTTCGCTCAGTATGCATACTTCTCTCTTTCTGTATTTTCAGTTAGCCCTCCTATCAAAATGCGCTCACATCTTTGTTTGTTTATTTGCTCATACTCTATTCACTCTTGACCCTCAACCAGCCAGCTACTACCTTAAGTGGCCTGTAGGGGTCTCACTTGAGCTGTTTGTTTCCTGAGCAATTGGAGCAATTGGAAACCTCTATTGTCCTTTCGCACAGGAAATATGTTTCCCCCTGATCTGATTAGCACTTCCTATAGCTTCTGTTGATCTCCTGTGTAGACAAAGGGGACAGGCTTGTTTCATGTATAATCTGAAGTTAAAATTAACTGGCTTTATTTATTTTACATGCTGAAAAAGGAAGAACAGCGGCACCCTGTGGCCACAATGGGCTCATCTCAAACGAGCAGTTTTTACCCAAATGTGTGTCTCAGTTGTTTATGTTTGGTTGAATTTTTATTGTTTACATGTGTTTAGCTTTTTGCCACAATGCCAGATGCAGCAACTGTAATGCTTCTACACTAAGCTTATTGCTTTTACCTGCATCATTCCTCCTCTTCTCTCTACCCCTACCCCTCCCTCCCTCTCTCTCTCTCTCTCTCTCTCTCTCTCTCTGTTTCTCCCCACCCCCCCCTCTCTCTCTCTCCCTCTCTCTCTCTCTCCCCCTCTCTCTCCCTCTCTCTGTTTCTCCCCACCCCTCTCTCTGTCTCTTTCCATTGCCTGTCTTCCTTTTGCCATCTTTCCTGGGAGCAGAAGGGGTTCATACTGAAGAGTTGGACAATGAGCTAGGTAGGCAACTGTCGCTTGGGGAAACCTGGCTTCCTGTACACTCACCCAATCTGCATGCTACAGTCTTTATGCTTCACAACACCGTGTGCCATAAAACAATGCCTCCACCAGTTCACTCTTTATTTTCCCCCCTCGATATGCTTCATGGAATGATTGCTATCATGGATGAATGTATTTGGAAGTACTGGTTGTTTATGCATCATTTGAAATTCATTAAATATGCATTGCCTTGTAGTCATGGCCATGCAACGGCAGTTGCTCAACCATTAGTTGTAAATTAAGTTGCTTTTGTGAAAACAAACAGTCTTGTCCGGTTTAGACCCATGGCTTGCCATTTGTTATAGTTTCTGTGATTTTCACAGCATTTAGATGACTAGGCAGTGATTTGGGAATTATTACTGCTAATGACATGTTTTGCATGAACTTTCACATATTTAAAATGTATAAATAAATGCAAAACATCCACCCAACACAAGACAAAACTAATACATGTTATAGGATTACACAGAGAGTCAAAGAAATGTAATTATGCATTATGAAATGTATTTATCTTCAATCCTGACACTGCTTTTTGAATGGGTCACTTTCCTCAGTTTTGCAGGAACACAACTGATGTTTAAGAACTGATGTTAACACAACTGATGATTAAGAACTGATGTTAACACAACTGATGTTTAAGTACTGATGTTAACACAATTGATTGTTTGTTTAAGAATCCTACCCAGGGTACATGTAAAGGTCACCTTCACCCAGCTGCGTTAGAAATTGCCTGTTAAGAAGAATCCATTTGGTACAAATCATTTTCATGTCGTAAGCAGTTAGAAGGGCAATCCCAGTGTCAGAAGATATCGAACATGTGTGATCAATAACCCATTGACTCTGAATTCTGAAAGATGCGGGGCGAGGAGGGGAAAAAACAGAGATGGCATCGGAATATCTCTCTCCGTGCCACAGCACTGTCGCGTTTTCCCAGGGTGCGTCACGAGGGAGCAAGCGAGCCTGGCCCACCCTGATCCAAATGAGACGCAAACAGTCTAATAGGCAATGTGTTATCCCTCTCCCCGACATGTCCCCCCTGACAGCGGAGAGAGACACGCTCCCTGACGAGTGTCGCCTCCTCCTCCTCCTCCTCCTCCTCCTCCTCGTCTTGCCCAGCGACCGGGTCTCTGTGTCCGTACCGGCCGCTGTGTGGACAGAGGGCTGGGGGAATAAGGCTGATTTCGCTTGACTAGAGCCGCTAATGCGACGGGGCTTTGGGAAAGGAGCCTCCAGTGCCGTTGTGCATTTTTGACTGCAAAATCCCATCAAGTTAAAAAGCGCTCTGTATAATAGATAGGTTTATGGCTGTGATTATTGGTCCAGAGTGTAATCACTCGCTCTTTATTCAGTGGGTATTGGTCCAGAGCGTAATCACTCACTCCTTATTCAGTGGGTATTGGTCCAGAGCGTAATCACTCGCTCCTTATTCAGTGGGAGCTGCTGCACGACTGCGTGGCAACGACTCGGCTTATTTCCGAGGTGCTTGACTCTATTCAACTCTCGTACAAAGTGGTGGCTGATAAACCTTGAGACTTCACCATCGCATTCTGGCAGCAGTGTCAGGTCAAGGATGCCTCTTGTCTAAGGAGCATCCTGTGGTCTAGTTGAAGATTCTCCACCTCCGAAATGGTTCATTTATCACCAATTACTGGGCTTTGACATTTATGAAGCCATTATCTCAGTAGAGAAATCTTTGTGATTTGTAATCACATGGTTTTGGAGAGATGCTTTTTCCACCCTGCATAAAGCAATGATAGATGTTTGGTTGCTCTCATTGGCATGTTAAGAGGCTTGTGCTGTAAAGTGCTACTCCGAGAGCCTTGCTGTTTAATTGATTTCAGTCTCGTAATGGTGCCAAATATTTTGCGAGGACCTTGAAAGGATGATAAATCAATGCACTCGTGAAGCGCTCATGTATATATGCGCCGTCCGTACCCGCGGTGGCCCTTGTTAGGTGACCTCGCCATCTGTCCGCACTTTTGTGGTGGAATTCAGCATCCCATGATTGCGAGGCTGCAAATAAATAATAATAATGAAACAAAAAAGCTCCATTACATTAGTGCTCTAATGGATTAATAGGAACAGTGGCCCATATCCCTTACCTCTTGTTCTCTCTCCCTCTCTCCCCCCATACAGAGCTGCCAACCGGATGGGAGAAAATTGAGGATCCTGTCTATGGGGTTTATTATGTGGAGTAAGTACCACTCTGACTACATACACGTTACCCATTGCCATTTTTTCACAATTGCCCTGTGATTTCACTTTCGCAAAAGAAAAAAAAAATATGGTCTCATTTCGTTTCTCAGTGCCATTACAGACTGTAGTCCAGTTATTGTCATTACCATATGAGAAACGCATGGGGGGGAGGGGGTGCTCATTTCCTCTGTAGGCCTGAATATGAATGCATTCATATGTTTTTGATGTTGTGCAAAGCAATGCTCTACCTCAGTGCCCCCTGAGCCATTTCACCGTTGTGTTGTTGTTGATTTTTTTTCCCTTTCCATCTTTTAGACGTGTTTATTTTTTGCACATGTTATTTGCTGCATAATTGTCCAACCCATTTTCCCCTTCGATTGTAATGAAATAACCTTGCAGGCGCAGTTGTTTTTCCTGAAACAGCACTTTGGGGTGATTGTTTGCTGCTGATACCCTGGGCCTTGCTGTCACTGTCTCTGCTCCGTTGTCGTCGTCAGGGAGATTTAGTACACTCTGTGCCAGGGAAGCTGCCAAACTGCGTGTACTTCGATATATCACTGTCTCAATGCATCTTTATCCTCTCTCTTTCTCTTTCTCTCTCTCTCTATCTCTTTCTTTCTTACTTTCTTTCTTTCTCTTTTTTCTTCACCACCACCTCCCTCCCCTTCTCCATTCCTGTTTTCATTGCATTCTCTTGCTCCATATAATGCATCCATATCATTTCATGGTCTGTGAACTTGTCGTCTTTGTCTACTTTTTATTACCTCATACTAATTCACCTCTCTGTTTCTCAACCCCCCCCCCACTCTATCTATCTATCTGTCTGTCTGTCTATCTATCTATCTATCTATCTATCTGTCTATCTATCTATCTATCCATCCTTTCTTCTTGTCTTCTCTCACATCCCAACTCCAGCCACATTAACAGGAAGACGCAGTATGAGAACCCCATCCTGGAGGCCAAGCGCAAGAAGCAGCTGGAGCAGCCGCAGCAGCCACCTGAAGGTGAGTGCTACGTCCGAGGTTGGTGCGCAGCCAGGATCCTGGCGTGATCTTTCTTTTAATTTCCTTTTCAGTGTCTATGTCTGGGGCCTTTCATCATGTCAGTGAGGTCATGAGATTATGGGCATTTTTAATTGTTTGTGTGGTGAAAGCGCCACATTCGTTGTCGACCAGGGTCAAGAATTAACTGTATGAAACATTTATGGTTTTAGAAAAGCAAAAGGCTCTGCAAGGCCACACATGTTCCACAACATCTCGGGGACTTTGCGTCAATTCCAACAAATGCCCCATAGCTATTCTAGAATCACTGTAATCTACAGCTTCCTTGGGCTTATTATCCACCTCTAACAGACATCTGATTTGGGCTTATTATCCACCTCTAACAGACATCTGATTTCCGTGACCGACACCAGTATGTACAGCTCTTCATCTGTCCCATGCCCCCTCCCCTTCCAACATCCCAAGACACAACCTGCCCACTCCCCTTCCAACATCCCAAGACACAACCTGCCCACTCCCCTTCCAACTGCCCAAGACACAACCTCTGCCACATTTTGCATTTTCTCAAAGATTAACTCTAGTTCTTCTTAGCTTTATTAAACTGTGGTTTTTGCCACCTCATTGACAAGCTAATGCATAACGTCTGAGTACAATAGCAAATGATCACTACAGGGCAAATGATCACTACAGGGGAAATTCATGATTTTTTTTTTTATTTGATCCAGTGTTCCATTTTTGCCAGAAAAATCACCAAGAATAATCTGATGAACTTTTCGGAAGAAAAAAAATGGGACTGAGGATTCCTTTGATCCTGGTAAAGCTCTGTAGTACTCTCCAATGAAGGCATGAGGCGGGGGGGGGGGGGTTCTCCTGCGTGTCTCCAGAGTATGCCTCTCCTCCATATGTAGGACGGAGTCCCACTTTGAATGCAGGTTTCCTCTCCGGGGATTGTCTCTCTCTGTCTGTAATAGCAGACTCAGCTGAACGCGGAGACTGCCTGATTACCTGCCGACTGTCCCCCCCCCCCCCCCCTTTGCTTTTGAAGCTCAATATGTGTTTGGGAATGTTAGTCTGTCATTGATTATTCACTGCGCTGATAGTGCATATCAAGAGTGCCGGACACGCTGTTTAAAAGCTGTGTCCTCATCGCAGAGGACAGTAAAGTGGTTGTCTCCTCTGGGCAGCTAGCTTTAATGCTGGTCCATTGCTGAGGCCTTTGCTCAGTTCTTACTGCTGAGGTTGTTTAGCCCATAGCTAGTGCGCTGCATTGCTGAGGTTGTTTAGCCCATAGCTAGTGCGCTGCAATGCTGAGGTTGTTTAGCCCATAGCTAGTGCGCTGCATTGCTGAGGTTGTTTAGCCCATAGCTAGTGCGCTGCATTGCTGAGGTTGTTTAGCTCATAGCTAGGGCGCTGCAGTAAACACAAGGATGGCAAGGAGCCACTCAGTCTTAAAGCTATTTTCAGAGTGCTGGACTGAATTTATGACTAAGGTACAGAAAAACACAAAAGAGACGCACTTCGCATAAGCTGTTTCTTTTATTACAATTTCAATTGCACTTATTTGAGTTTAGGGTCTTCAGTGTGCTAGGGTAAAAAAAAGCCTTTAATTCCTTTCTTTTGCTAGTGCGATGCAGTTCAAATGTTGATTGTTCGTACTTTAGATCCCGATCAACAGGAAGTGTTCCTTGTGCTTTTTTCTAGAATGGATAGAAGACCACTCGTCTGCTGTTGCCCCCCTGGCCAGCTACGCCACCAACCACCAAGAGACTTACCGGGACCCTCCGCCGCCTGGTCCGCCGCCTGGCCTGCCACCTGCCATCGGGGCAAAAAGTATGTTCTGTTACCCTCCCAACCGCACCCTCCACCCCTCCACCCCTGTGTCCTCAACCACAACCCCCACCCACCCCCCTCCACCCCTCCTTCCCTGTGTCCTCCGCCCAGCATGGCATGACAATGAAAGCACTTGGCTAATTAGTCTGACCGTAATCTCAGTCCATCTCAGTGTGAATCTCGGGGCGTCCTCTGTCTCTGCCCCCCAAAGGCTCGAGATTCTGCCGAGCAAATCCTCTCCGCTCCTCTCCGCCTCTTTATCTATCCTTTTAACTCTCTGCCTTTCTTTTCCTCCATTGTTTTCCTTTTATTTTCTGCTCCCACTCTCATGTCCGACGGCCCTTCCATCTCAGGCTGGCACATGCAAGACGTACTTATAAGCCGTAACGGGGGGTAGAGGGAAAAAAACCGAGCCGTTTGGCGGTCTCGCGCTCCAAGACAACAGACATCTTTCTGCATGCTGTCCAGAGATGTCTGCCATTGTTAGCTCTACTTCTGCGGCTAGTCACTGTCCGCCTCCCTCGGGCGGTCCCTGGCGCGGGCAGGCACCACTTCACACAGAACGAGAGCGGAGCTTTGTAAGCTGCTTCTGAGAGGGTTTGGATGGCTGACCAGTGTGGGCTGCTGGATTGGATTCAGATTACGGGACAGAATGCTCTTGGCATGCATGCTTGGCTTAAAGGCGTCTTGCAGCCCTTTAGTTACCGAATCGAGAATAAAAGGCCCTCAGCCGAGTCTCCACTGCCCACACACACTCTTTCTTTCTCTCTCTCTCTCTCTCCCTCTCCCTCCCCTCTTCCTCTCTCTTTCTCTCTCACTCTCTTTCTCTCTCACTCTCTTTCTCTCTCACTCTCTTTCTCTCTCCCTCTCTCCCTCCCCTCTTCCTCTCTCTTTCTCTCTCTTTCTCTCTCACTCTTTCTCTCTGTCTCTCTCTCTCACACACACACACACACACACACACATACATACACTTGGTGTGGTATGTGGTGCGGGCTTCCTTTGCCTCATGAAGGCACACACATACTGTAGGCCCATGGAGATCTATGTGTGAATTAAACTGCTTACGTGTCTGCTGCTCCATACAGCTTGCTTTCCTCAATAAATGGTAGCGGACCCACAGCTCAGCGGTGCCCATGCACACAGCGGGCTCCTGGCCTCCTGCATGGCCCGTAGAGGCACACATACATGTACGCTTCTGCGTGTGAATGATGCGGTCTGCATCTGCCTCCGGCCTCATTGGCTCTCTCTCTGCCTGGCCTCCCCATCTCGCTCCATGTCATTTCCTGTAAAGTGCGCCCTCATCACATTCCATGATTAACACTCTGCCGTCTCCGCGCGGCCCAGCGGCCCCCGTCTTGCCCTCATCACGGGCTTATGGTTTCCAGGGCCGCGCCTGCCGTGGCACACATCATCCAAACGAGCTGTCGGGAGGCACGGTACGGCAACGCCTGTCGCTCGTAGCTAGCTGTGTAAATGGAAATGACTTGATTCTCCCTCCGCCTCCTCCTACCCACCACCTCTCCCATGCATGCAACGCACCCACCCACCCGCACGCCTTCCCACCCCACACCAATTTATCACACACCCCGTGCCGAGAAGTCATGATTGACCAACGGGGTTGCATAATCGGGAGCGCTTAATTTTTGTGTGTGTGTGTGTGTGCCCCATGCTTCAGGAGGCAAGCCCTTCTTTACACGCAACCCGGCCGAGCTCAAAGGGACCTTCATCAACACCAAACTGAAGAAGAGTCGACGAGGCTTTGGCTTCACCGTGGTAGGGGGTGACGAGCCGGACGAGTTCCTGCAGATTAAGAGCCTAGTTTTGGACGGGCCCGCTGCCATGGATGGGAAAATGGAAACCGGTATGCGTGCTGTTGTCTGCATGAGTCTTAAGGACGCTCAATAATAAACTCAAATATGTGCATGCAGGCGAACCGGGTGACACATGAAATTCTGCATTCCAAGAGAGTCTTAAGTCGGATAAGATGGAATTTCCCAGTCAGAAAGTTAGAAATCTTACTTATGAAGTCTGGGCAAATTCATCTACCCTGACTTTTAACTGGGAACGGAACTGGGAAATTTCGAATCGAACGTATCCAACTTGAGAGTTATTTGGAACGCAGCGTAAATGTCTTCCCTTCGTCATCCAGAATAAGTGTCGTCTCTTCCTCATCCACCCCTCCTTCTACACTCTCCTTTGCCATCCTCCCCTACCCCTCCCTTCCTCCCTCCCTCCTTCCCTCCCTTCCTCCCCTCCCTCCCTTCCTCCCTTCCTCCCTTCCCTGCTTTTGCAGGTGACGTGATAGTCAGTGTGAATGACACCTGCGTCCTGGGCTATACTCATGCCCAGGTGGTGAAGATATTCCAGTCCATTCCCATCGGCTCCATGGTGGACCTCGAGCTTTGCCGCGGCTACCCGCTGCCCTTTGACCCCGATGACCCCAACACCAGCCTGGTGACATCCGTGGCCATCGTGGACAAGGAGCCCATCATAGTGAACGGGCAGGAGAGCTACGACTCGCCGTCGAGCCACGGCAGCCAAGGCGGTAGCCAGAGTGGCAGCAGTGCCAACGTCGCGGGCAGCATGGCGGGCATCAACGGCATGCGAGAGCCCCGGCCCCACAGTCCCTCGGCCGAGGTGGCCTCGAACGGTTCGCACGGCTATCCGAACGACGTCGTGACGCTCGCCTCGTCCATCGCCACTCAGCCCGAGCTCATCACCGTGCACATGGAGAAGGGCGACAAGGGCTTCGGCTTCACCATCGCCGACAGCCCCTCGGGCGGCGGGCAGCGCGTCAAGCAGATCGTGGACTATCCACGATGCCGCGGGCTGAGGGAGGGCGACATCATCGTGGAGGTGAACAAGCGGAACGTGCAGAACCTGACGCACAACCAGGTGGTGGACATACTCAGCAAGTGCCCCAAAGGAAGCGAGGTTACCATGTTGGTTCAGAGAGGTGGGTGCAACCGCTGGGCTAACTGTTAGCTTTATTAGCCCAACCGCTGGGCTAACTGTTAGCTTTATTAGCCCAACCGCTGGGCTAACTGTTAGCTTTATTAGCCCAACCGCTGGGCTAACTGTTAGCCCTACTGATGCCATTTGTTTTATTTATTTTTGATTTCATTACTTATAATTCCTTTTATGAGTACATGACAATAAACAGTTACACTTTACTTGAAGGTATCTGCATAAGAGTGACAGTGTCATGTCATGAACTTGTCTTAAACAATTATAAACAAGTCATAAGCGTTTATGACATAACGCTTCTGTCATTAAGGTTCATTTGTTTTTTGTCAAGACAAGTTAGGGTTAGGGTTCATGTGTCATAACAGTGTCATGTGTTAATGACAGTGTCATGTCACTCTTATGTACTGTATATACCTTCAAGTAAATGTTACCCAATAAACTACTTGAACTTGAACACACACACACACACACGTGCACTCGACCTGGAAGGAGGACAGTGTAGGGGGGAGACAGGAAAAGAAAGGTGGGAGGCATCACTGAGAGCTTGAGTAGGAATGACAAGCAGCGGTAGACCGAGACAGCCTCAGGTGGACGGTACAACTCAGGTCAAACTGTCTCATGAATATGGAGTTTGCGACTTGAGTTCCTCTTGAGAATCCCATGGCTTTGCTGTCTGTCTGTCAGCCCCTTTTGACAGTCGAGTGGCTCTTTCCCTTGTTTCTTGGAAGGAAAGTTAAAATTGGAAATGTCAGTGTTGACTTACAAGTGCTTGTGCGGTTTTGGGTCCCGCGGCCACAGGCTTTCAAAGCACATTGTCCACTGGCCTTGGCTTTGCAGAATGGATGTGAAGGTTCTGTGTGGGCGTCTGAGGAAAGTGCCATTCTAAGATTGAATTCCGGCTTTGGCGGAAGGATTTACTCAAGCACTAAAGTAGGTAAAAGAATAAAAACATGAGAAAATAGGTTCGAGACGGCAGACTGCTTTACTCCTCGGATGAAACAGACAAAAAAGATTACATTTAATTGGATCCTCAAATGTCATAGCCAATTCAATTTTACTTTAAACTTAAAAGCATGAGCTATTGGAAGATTATCAATCCTGCAGAACTGTAAATACATCTCCGTCCTTGTTTCACCTATTATTTCTACCAGGCATACTGTGTAGGAGCAAGCATTCCTGCATTGTTACCGGATATTTTAGCTGTTGCAAAACCACTGAACCCTGCATGCAGCACCCAACTTGGCCTTAATGGAACATCAATAGAACGAGTGTTACAAGTTGAACTAGATCTCCGCCAGCCGAATAACTCGATTGTCCTTCAGCTTTTGATAAATTGTGCGGAGTCCTGATGTCAAAGCACTTTTGCCCCCACTCGCCGAATGTAAAGTGTGTACAAACAGAGCAGGCGTGCCGAGCGAGGACCCTGTGATGTATGAGTCCGGCACTCACCAGGATAAGGGGGAGTATATATATTAAGAGCGCTGGACCATGGTCACACTTAATCATTGTTAATAAGGAGCCGGCATGGCCACCGAGCGCCATTAACAGGCCAGGTTGTGCGCCGAGGTGCCTCAGCAGCATAAGCCGCTGTGGAGACTGGACGCAAATGCCCTCCATGGCCCTCCCAGGGGCAGCCCACACCCACACGGGGAGGGGTATTGGCCTGAGAGCCCCCCCTGGTGGGAAGGGGATCAGCCTGGCTTCTTTAATTATTCTCTCTTCTCTCGCCTGGACTTTAATTGCTACTTTTGATGTCAGTAGCCAAAGCTACCCACCACCACCGCCTCAAAACACACACACACACACACACACACACACACACACACACACACACACACATACAGAATCTCATCCCAGCTAATCGTCAGCAACCCCACCACCACCCTGTTTTGCATTACACTGTTTCAAGATATTTCACAGCCAGCCAATTAGAGCTCTCTGCCTGGGAGAAACAGTGGACAGCTCTAATTGGTAGGAGGATGATGTCCTTCTCCACTGTATCGTCATACTGTTGGGTGAACTGGTAAGGGTGGGGTGTGTGTGTGGGTGGTGGGTGGTGGGGTCAGGGATGAATACTTACCCACAGACCATATTAAAATAGAGGCAGGGTAACCCAGTGCTAAGGACTGCACACTTTTGTGCTTGAGGTTCATAGGCTAATTGGCTGGTGGTCTACTAATAGCTCTGGGTGAAATCACGCTAAAGGTCTCGTCACCGACTAGCTGTATACCCAGTGTGCTCTCTGGAATCGCTCATTCGCAGGGCAATATATATTTTTATATAGTCCGTCATCATAGTTGAAAATATTCTTCTCATTCACAAAGGTGAAGACACCTTCACACTGCTCCCCCCTCCGCGGCGTCCTCATTAGAGTGCTTTGGCCGGTCCCTACTTCCGTTAAACTGATTGTGATTGGCTGGCATTAGCCAGATTTGCTGTGCACCCCAGAGGGGGGGGCCGTGATTCATGTTAATTTGTTTCCGCCGCGCCTCCGTGTGGGTCTAAAAGTCACCCGTCTCCATTCGGAGAAAGATGAGGCGACGGCTCGCTCACATCTGCTGTGCGCGCAGTAATCACTAGCAGGGGGAAAAGAGAGGGGGCTACGCCTGCAGAATACCTGATCGTAGGCTGTCAGGAGCCCCAACGGTGACTCCACTCTTAAGTTCGGCACAGGCAAATGGGGGCCCATGAATGTCTGCTTGAGTCCAAAAAAGAAAAGGAAAGAAAAGCGATGGAAGGCCCTGCCGACATGCTTCTAGTTGGGCCTACCACTGAGAAGGCAGCCGGGGCAGGATGGTGCTGGAGGCTCTGGTCTCCCCGTGGGTCTGGGGCAATCATGACTCCCTCCAGGGGACAGACGGGAGTTGGGGAGGGGAGGAGGGGAGTCTGGGGGAGCTGGCAGGGGGAGTTGTGAGATCAGGCGTGCAGCCGGTGATGGAGCGAGCCACATAACGGCCCTGTATGGGGCTCTGCTTATGAATCATCAATCAGCCGTGGCAGCCCCAGACAGCCATGTCCCCCCAATTTCCCAGGTGATGGCCAAGCCTCAGGAGGGAAATGTGAGAGAGAGAGAGAGAGAGAGAGAGAGAGGGGGGGAGGGGGGAGAAAGAGAGAGTGAAAGGGAGACCAAAGGGAGAGAGAGATTAATAGAGACTTAGAGATGAGAGTGAGAGAGATGAGAGTGAGAGCGAGAGAGAGATAGAGAGATGAACTAAGGAGAGAAGGAGGCATGGAAACGAGAGCGTGCTCTGACAGCCTCTTCAGTATGCTCCACCCCATGTGCGCTTTCTTCTGTTCGCCCAGTCGAGCTGATAAAATGTGCCAATGACATTGACCACCTGTCTGCCTCCAGTAAGAACAGCGTGAAAGGAATAGTTTGTTTATTCGATTTCGGTGCTGTGCTTCGAGACGACTCTTATCTGTATTACGGACAGATTTGCACGCGGATTTGGTCCCTCTGTCAAAACAACGACACTTGCTCTCCATAGAGGACACAGAGGAAGATTGGGGGGGGGGGGGGGGGGGGGGGGGCGAGGCACGGGCAGAATGAATTGATTAAATGCAAAATGCAGGATGCCACTGTTTTTGCACAGTTTGCATGAATTTTTGCTGACTTGGGAGCATGGTGGTAATGAATGGGATCGGCAAGCGATTTTTGTTGAGAGTGAAAAACAATGACGTAAGACAGGCGGCAGGACGGGAGGAAATGTCGCTCTTGGATTGGGTCCAGACTCGGCTCCACCAGTGGCGTCTCTCTCTCTGTCTCTCTCTCTCTCTGTCTCTGTCTCTCTCTGTCTCTCTCTCTCTCTCTCTCTCTCTCTCTCTCTCCCTCCCTCTCATTCTCTCTCTCTCTCTCTCTCTCTCTCTCTCTCCCTCCCTCTCATTCT
>NW_027468837.1:38049338-38051838 GCF_046254945.1 Alosa pseudoharengus
AACCCAGCACTGTTATTGTGTGTTTACTAAAAGAAACATGTTGGTTGTATGAAAAACATGAGAGAAATGTAGATAAATGATAATGTGACTAAAGCTTATGTGAAAGGTTTAAGAACAAAAAGGCAAAATTGGATCAATTTGTGCACATATTGTGTCTTGTGGGAAGTCCACAGGGAGGATGGGCTGACATTGCTGTCAAGTTGATGCATGGCGAATACAGCGCTCTGTTTCGGTTAGTTTGGGTGTATGTGAATACAACGCTCTGTTTCAGAACAGAACTAATGGCTCGTTCCCAGTGGTACTCTAGAGTGGTACGTTATGCTTGAAATTAAATTAGATAGATAGATAGATAGATAGATAGATAAATAGATAGATAGATACAGATAGATAGTTACAGATAGATAGATAGATACAGATAGATAGATAGATAGATAGATAGATAGATAGATAGATACTTTATTGATCCCCAAGGGGAAATTCAAGATATTGCACATCGACAGACCTATGGTTGACTTCAGCCTGTGTCATAGGTTTTTGTTGTGAGACAGAAAGATCTAGCTGCTTGGAGGACTTTGCTTCGAGTCCTTCTTTGCTAGTGGATGGAGAGCCATCATCTGTGGTGGAGGTATCTGTGTTTTTGGCCACTAGTTTTAGATGCGTGTGTGAGATGCTTCATTAAATTAGAGTTGCTTACAACGGATGTCGACAAAGTCTTCGCTCCTGGACATAATGTACACATTACATGCACGTTCTTGCCTTGATGAATTTGAAGTAGTGCTTATATCTCCACCTTGAAAAGGCCAACTTTTCAGATTGCTACTGACCTCTGCTGTTTCGTCGAATCTCTATTTTACCGGTTGCGTGTGTGTGTGGCAAGTGTGTAAAAACACTGGCTCTGATTGGCTATTATGCCTTAGCCATAATTGCTTACGTCGTTATTAACCCACCTCCTCACTAGCTGTGAGCCAGGGTGCGTTCCTCAGTGTCTGTAGCAATGGCGTCTGTTTCCTTGGCATCTAGCAGTGGCGTCTGTTTCCTCAGCGTCTGTAGCAATGGCGTCTGTTTCCTTGGCGTCTAGCAGTGACTAGGCTTGGGTATCGAATATCGAGTATTGGTTGGAACCGGGACTATATTTGCGATTTTCCCGGAATCGTTCAAAAGTTTAAATTTCGATTCCTAGTTTCGATTCCCAGTCCGCCGACCGGAGGAAGAAACGGTTGACACCAACGAAGATGCCCATAGTTCATAGAATTAAAATTAATGGAGAAGGTCAGACTATTTCATTCAGAAAGCAGGGTTCCCGCGGATCCTTAAATAGTCTTAAATACAACTGAATTTTCGAAAGACAGAGTATTAAATGTGCGTATGGGACCGCCAGCGAGTGCAAGAGAGCGAGTGATGTCTCAATCCACTTTCGTGTATTTAAAACGCAATTGTAATTGGCTATTAGGCTACGGGAGGAAGTGTAGTGGTTGCAGAGTGAAGATGTTTTTCACGGGTGTGGTTAAAGGTGTGAAAACGGTAATAATACAGTAGGCCTATGTACAAAATAATATGCCTGACGTTTTCGTGGTGTAGCTGAGGCCAGAGAGATATACAGGTAGCCTACGTGGAATGAGAAAGCCTACGGTAGAATGAGCGGGAGAAAGAGCGATTGGCCATACGTTCGAATTTAGGCCGGACATATGGATTTTAAAAGCCCTGTACGGCTTTGTACTTTTTTCTCCTTTTTGGAGTTGCGCTTGGCATCTGAAATCGTTGCTCGGACGCAGCATCGTTTCACAAACTATGGACGCGAAGACTGCTGGTCAAATTATGTGCAGTGCTTCGCAATCAGGAGAAAATACTGTATATGTTAAGTTGATCTGTTTGCATCTTTCCAAGTCTGTCTAACTGTCTATCTGTCTAAGTTATAATAGCCTGTAATATCTGCCAGCAGCTTGCTTGCCAGCGTTTCCCAGTAGGCTAGGCCTACTTCGCAAAAGTTGTGAACTATAACCGCATATTTTTTGAATGTCGGCGACTGTCTACATAAAAAAACGTGCGTTCATAATACGTGCTTGCTTGAGATGAAACCAGCAGTTTTCAGCAGGATCATGCGAGGAGGACCTGTCTCTTAATTAATTTAAAACAAGTCAATGGTTTTACAATGTTTCAGTCAAGCTTTGGTTGGTTTAGATACAGCTGGTATGCAAAATGTAAAGTAGTGGATTAACTTTAATTTGCTGTGCTGCAAATTGGACAATAGATGCACATAGTAAATTATATAAAGTAGGCTTATTAAAATATGTAAATAACTTAGTCTAACTTTGAAAAAGATGTTGAAGGGAATCCAGTCCAGTGCACATGTATTTGGCAAGTAGCCTAGGCTACTATAGACACAGGTGAAGAACAGTCAGCCTCAGCAGTAAGCAAAACCAAATATGTACAGCCAGCTTCAAAAGCAATTGGCCCAGACCCTAAAATTGGCCATTTAATTACCTTTGAAGGTAATTCACAC
>NW_027468837.1:38056838-38069338 GCF_046254945.1 Alosa pseudoharengus
TTCGATCCCCACCTGCTTGTTGATCTTTTTTATGATCTTTTTGGTCGCTTTGTTCAGCACACCACGGGGAACATGTAGAGTTATCTACTGATTAGCGCTGTTACAGATAATGAGGTCAGTGTGTGGCTTTGATTAAGAGGGTGTCTGTATTGACTGTCCCTCTGAGCAGGGGAATTTCTGGTCCTGTAAATAGCATCAGCTGACTGCTGACTGATGGATTTGCATGTTTTCCATGGGCCTGCCATCAAATGCACTGAAAAAGGAAAGATGAATACAAACAAGGCGTTTGAAACTGAAATGGGATCGGGAGCCTTGGCATTGGTATTGAAGATGTGGAGCTGCATTTCTCGGTGTAAATTCCTCTTGCACATGGCAAGATGGACGGCATTTAAGGGGTCCAGCGGCTAAGCGGCGAGGCTCGAGGAGATTCGGCAATAAGCACGCTTGATTGTCTCCCATTCACTCCCTCGTAGCTTCCCCCCATTAAGCCTTTGTCCTGCGTATCGGTCCATCTAGAGCCTTATTTGGGCTCTACGTCTCTCCTCTTTGAGTCTACTCGTGTGTGTGTGTGTGTGTGTGTGTGTGTGTGTGTGTGTGTCTTTGTCTCTATCTCTCTGTGTGTGTGTATCTTCCTCTCCATCTCTAGTGCTCTCTCATCCTTCTCTTCTCTGTGTTCTTTCATTGTGCCCTCTCTTGCTCTTCGTTTCAAACTCCTAATATATTTCTGTGTCTCTCTATCTGGATTTGCCCTTCTCTCACTCTATCCCCCATATCTCTATCCCCCATTTCTCTATCCCCCACTTCTCTCTTCCTCTTTCTCTGATTTGTCCCTCCCTTTCCTGTTCTTTCTCTCTCCTTTGGTTACTTCATTTGTTTTTTCTCCATTTGTCTCTCCATCTCCATCTCATCCTTTGTTTCCTCTCTTCTCTCTCCCCTGCTACACTCTTCCTCACGGCCTCTGTCTCTTCTGCTCTCTCCCTCTCCCTCCCTCCCTCTCTCTCTCCATTTCTCTCTGTCTCTCTCCCTCCCTCCCTCCCTCCCTCCCTCTCTCTCTCTCTCCCTCCCTCCCTCTCTCCATCTCTCTCTCTCCATCTCTCTCTCTGTCTCTCTCCCTCTTGGATGGCCACAGCAGCAGTTGGAGCGTAAGGACAGCCAGGGCAGCTCGCAGCACAGCACGTCCAGCCAGCGCAGCGTCCACGCCAGTGACTCTCCGGCTCGCGCCGCCCAGCACCCGACCAGCGAGACGGCCGCCCCTCCGCCCCCGCCACCCCATGCCCATCCCCCCCCCGGCCTGCCCCCCCAGGACCCGGCGCCGCCCGCGGCCGACGGCACCGTCCAGAAGAAGCCGGACCCCTTCAAGATCTGGGCGCAGTCCAGGAGCATGTATGAAAGTAGGCGTAAGTAATTATGTTTTGGTGGAGGGTGCATGCCGCTGACTTCCTCTTCCTCCTCCTCTTCCTCTTCCTTCCTTCTTCCGGGTTTGTACCTGCCGTTATACTGGCTAACACTTTGACTTTGTGATTCATGTCTGCAAAATGCACTGTATAAATAACAAATAAAGCTTATTTACTTGCTTACTTATTCACTAGCTTAATTACTTACTCACTAGCTTACTTACTTACTCACTAGTTTACTTACTTACTCACCAGCATACTTACTTCACTATTTGGTTGCTGGTGCAGCTGTTAAAGCATCTGCCACTACTCCTGTTTCTCACCTGTGGGGCTAAGTAACTCCGTCTGAGCTGTGGCAGCGGGACGCTCGGTCCAGGTGTGATCTCGAGTGGGGCTGCAGGAGGCCGTTTGAAGTGAAGGGCAGCGGCCGATGTGGCGTCTTTGAACCGGCCGAGCTCTGATGTAAAATGTGAGCGCGGTCAGATGCCGCCCGGAAGAAAAGGGGGACACGTTCACACCGACTCGGCAGTTCATCACCTATTTTTGTCCCTTCGCACCCCCCACCCCCCTCTCTTTCTCCTCACCCAAGTTTGTGCTCTTTATATGTGGATGTGTCGCCCTTGAACACCTGCTTTCCACGCCGCCATTAACGCACACACACGCATCAGTGCTCCTTTTAAAGCCCCATTTGGGCGAAAAAGAACCCTGTGTGTAATTGGAAGACGGGCGAGACCGCAGTGCTTGTTTACATCTGGCTCTTCAGTAAGGAGGGGAGCGGGTCTCCCTAATTAGCAGGAATCTCCCAGAGCTGTTATCAGGAGATCAGGAGAGTGTTATCAGGAGAGTGTTATCAGGAGATCAGGAGAGTGTTATCAGAAGAGTGTTCTTTCAGCCACCAATTCCTTCCCTTACCACCTCCCTCTGTGCACGTCACATGGTGCTGTTCTATTATTGAAGAACCGGAACGAGGCAGAACCGGGGTCCAGTACTGCTACTTATAGTGAGAGTTTCTGATTTTTTTTATTTTAAGGGAACATGGAGAATAAGAATGAGTTTCTTATTCTCCTACTCTTATTCTGAAAGAGAGAGATGGGAGTCACCACCACCTTCTTTTTTTCGGTTTTGGTGGACTTTTTGTGCTAAAGGCAAAGCCAAATGGCAGCCTTGAGATCATTTGTTGAGGCAGAGCTGTGAGACAGATGAGATGGAGAGAGACCGATGACCTGCCACAGTCTCCTATAGGCCTGAAAGATCTGTTGGATGGCTCGCCAAACTCCCACAGGAAGGAGAGCGAGCTCTTGAGTAGTGGCGGAAAGCTCCGTTAAGAGTCTGTTCTCTAAGTGAGTTTGAATTAAAGGCCAGGGTACACCATAATGCACTATTTGGTGACTTCTCTGCAATCATTCCAAGAGCTAAATGAAGATGGAGTGATCTGGGAAAATTGCCCAGCCTTTGGTTTCCCACTGGCAGCCATTTTGTTTTGCTCTGGAGTCATGGACGCCACTGCCCCTGGTCCTCATGTTCTCTCTCTCTCTCTCTCTCCTCTCTCTCTCTCTCTCTCTCTCTGTGTCTCCATCCCTCCTCCTGCCTCTCTCCATCTCCTTTGCTCTCTGTTCCTTCTCTCGTCCCTCTCTTCCTCCTGTTTTCTCTCGTTCCTTCTCTCGTCCCTCTCTTCCTCCTGTTTTCTGCACGGTTGTCTGGCATCTCTCTCGCTCGGCTGGTCTTGCGGACTGCACAGCGAGCGAAACTGCCCCGCTCTACCTGAGTGCCGGGCACTCTCCGGAAAAGAGTAATGGCTTCTCACCACATGCTTAATTGTTGATCCACTGAACAGATTGCAGCCCAAGCTGCTCTACCTCCCCAGCTGCCCCACGCTCTCTTCCCCCAGCGCTTCGCCATCTCCCCGCTGCCCCACGCTCTCTTCCCCCAGCGCTTCGCCATTTCCCCACTGTGGAGCACTTGTGCCGGGACACACAGGGTGTGTTCGAAACGGGTAAAGTTGCTGCCTTTTAAGATATCTAACTGGGGAGCAAGGCAGCAAGTGCGGTTCGAAACCGAAAAAACTAATTCTGCTGCCTTCTAAGATATCTTAGAATTCGGTCATTTTTGGAAGCAGCATCGATGCACACTTCATGCTCCCTCCTACCCATAATCCCTTGCGGCAACGTCTGAAACAGCTGTGAAAGGTAAACAAACATGGCGGATGACATCGGTAATGGCTGCTGAATCTGTTTAAAATGTCATTTGTGTGACCTTATTTTGCTTAGATTTGTAGATTTGAGATGAGAAATAAACAATTTACTATCTGATTATCCCATTGTTGTAACCATTAATAGCGTCTGGTCTGATATATCTGCCGGCCGTAAAACTAATTATACCGTTAGCCTGCTAGCTTACGTAAGCTCATTTAGTTTAACGTGAGGCCTTTGCTAACGTCATACCGTAGTGTTAACCAAAGATTCTAGAGTGCTACGCTCATTTTTAAAAGATGCATTTAATCTAAAGTCATGTCTAGTGAGACAGCTCTCTATGTAGGGAGGCAGCAAAGTCATGTCTAGTGAGACAGCTCTCTATGTAGGGAGGCAGCAAAGTCATGTCTAGTGAGACAGCTCTCTATGTAGGGAGGGAGCAAAGTCATGTCTAGTGAGACAGCTGTCTATGTAGGGAGGGAGCAAAGTCATGTCTAGTGAGACAGCTCTCTATGTAGGGAGGGAGGCAGTAGGCAGCTGTCTTCCGTTTCAAACAGACCCACAGTCTGCCTCCCTCCCGTCTCCTCCCCACTCCCCCAGTGCTTCACCATCTCCCCGCTGTGGAGCACTGCCTCCCCCTCCCCCTCCCCCTCCCCACTCCAACTCCCACCCACCCACCCACCCCGAATTCTGGACTCCATCGCCAGCTCCTCTCTCCCTGGTGGTAGATCCCCATGGCTCCAGAGCTGCCAGGGCCTGTAAGCCAGAGATGGCTGTGCTCAGCCCTACTTAGCCTCGTCCTGATTTCCCTCTGCCAACCCGTGGAGGTGAGGCCATGAGCCGGAGAGGCCCCTCGCTGCTAATACAGCGCAGACAGGCAGCCTCCTCTTCTCTGCAGGCTTAGCGCTGCTTTTGGAGGAGGAGAGAGAGAGAGAGAGCAAGAGAGAGAGAGAGAGGGGGGGGGGGGGTAGCTCCCTTGTCACTTGCCCTGAGTGATGTGACATGAAATGGATCATGTGTTGCTCGTCCTCCCTTCCTGAACCTCCACCCCATCATCACAGAGCGGCTGATCGCCATGGCGCTCTGGAGAAGGCAAACATAGCTCTGCATCGACAGTGTCCCCGTGGCGATGCTACTGCGACTCCCGCTAATTAAACAAGTCATGTGGAGCATCACAAGACAATACAGGATCCTCTCCTCTTGTTCTCCCGCTAATTAAACAAGTCATGTGGAGCATCACAAGACAATACAGGATCCTCTCCTCTTGAGCGTCGCAATACAGGATCCTCTCCTCTTGAGCGTCGCAATACAGGATCCTCTCCTCTTGAGCGTCGCAATAAAGGATCCTCTCCTCTTGAGCATCGCAATACAGGATCCTGTCCTCTTGTTTCACTCGATTAACGAGTGCTATGTAATCATCTGTATAATAACCCTGTGCGAATTGCTCCACCCCTGAAGAATGTAGCTTTGCCAGCAAAAAAATAGATTTTGTTATTATGAGTCATTGAGGTGGCATTTCATATCCGAGTCCTATCGCTTGTGTCCTGTTTTTCTGTGCACCTGGGCTGCCTCGTAGAGAGTGGGGAACATTGAGTCGGACTGATTGAATTCCTGATCGATGGAGCCGAGACTCAAGGCCTTATTGAGGTCGTGTCTGATTGGAACGAGGCGAAGGAGCTGTCTCTGCGGTCATGGCCACTTGGCCGTTAGATCCCTGTGTCTGCTAGTGTCCCTGCACTTGTTGCCACTCCACAGGATGCAAACGGGGACGTGGAACTTGGGTGCCGTCGCTCGAAACGTGTTGGACATCCTGGCCTCCAGAAGTAAAAGTCCTGCCACAAATGTGTTAACCATTAACTGAACCAGCTGATCATAAATAGTACAACTCTTCAGCCAGATAGATGGGCTGATCACTAAACCCTAATAGAAGGAATAGATGGCAGGACTTTTGTGGTCTGTAGCTGGGAGGTCCACCTCTGGTTCTCAATGTGTTTGTACTGACCGTATGTCTTGTGTCCTTTTCAGTACCGGACTCTCAGGAGCAAGACATCTTCCTGTGGAGGAAGGACACGGGCTTCGGGTTCAGAATTTTGGGAGGAAATGAACCCGGGGAACCAGTAAGTGACCTACGTAATCCACCTCTGTCCAAACCCTTCTTGCTTGTTCAACTATAGCAAATATATATATTTTTCTCTGCTGCTTTCACAAGTAGCCATACAAACCTTATGTAACCATCTCAAATAGGTTTGGAGTTTTTGATATTTTAAAAGCCATTTTCTCTCAAAGAGTGAATAATTATCTCTGTCATTATCTCTGATGGTGTACCCAACCTATCGATGATTGCCTTTGTTGTCAGAAAAGACAGTTTTCTTTCCAAATTGAATAGACCATCCTATGTACAGACTTCACTGACTTTTTTTTCACGGTACGATCCATTTTCTTGGCTGTTGCTGCACACCATATTATTGCCCTCATTTTTTGGCAGCAAAACATTTGGCCAAGGCAAACAGTTTTCTGTCGCTTGTTATCCTCTTTGATGTCCAGTAGTTCAGTTTATCAGAGAGAGAGAGAGAGAAAAAATATCTGTCAGACCACCCATATCTCAAGCAGTCCAAAAGCAACTTTCCCCGGCCTTTTCATGTGCTGCTTCGTGCAGTGCAGGGTGTGATGTAACACAACACACAAGCACCCGAGAGGTTTGCTCATTAGGTGCTAGTTTTGCTGGCAGCCGCACAAAGGCTTGAAGCAGACCACTGAGATTTGCTTGGATGAGGTGCTCTCTGTTTCCCCTGCAACGCCATGGGACGATCATGCCAGGCACTGAGCCAGCTCGCTTAAAAACAACAACTCCTCTCCTCTGCTCCGGCTCCGCCTCTTTCAGATCTACATCGGCCATATTGTGAAGTACGGCGCGGCTGACGAGGACGGCCGGCTACGCTCCGGGGACGAGCTGATCTGTGTGGACGGCACGGCGGTGGTGGGCAAGTCCCATCAGCTGGTGGTGCAGCTCATGCAACAGGCCGCCAAGCAGGGCCACGTCAACCTGACCGTGAGGCGCAAGTCAGGTTTCGGAGGTAAGAAAAGACACCAACACACACAAGTCAGGTTTCGGAGGTAAGAAAAGACACCAACACACACAAGTCAGGTTTCGGAGGTAGGTAAGAAAAGACACCAACACACACAAGTCAAGTTTCGGAGGTAAGAAAAGACACCAACACACACAAGTCAGGTTTCGGAGGTAAGAAAAGACACCAACACACGCAACCTTATGCCCGTGTAAAACCCTTTAGTCGGACCATATTGGAGCACTTTTAAATGTTCGTTGAAGCTGTTTATAATCCAAAGTAAGGTGCATTGCAGTGATTATAAACTCGCACACACCTTGCCAGGTGAACTATCCAGAATCACCAGTGGTGCTACGGACCTGGGTGCTGTCGCCATGGCAAAAAGCGAGCCCGCTGCTGACGCCATGAAAAATTGGTACATATTAGCATTGTGGGAACTCAAAGGCCGAGTTTCCGATCCGGTGCATTGTAAAGCGCCGCATTATGCAAAGCCTGTAGAAGCGTGGCTTTTCTCTGGCATTTGCGTGGTACAGGATAATAGGTGTTATTCACTGGCGCTCGTATTAAACTTTTTCTTTTCGTGTGAGATTTTTTTTCTTCCTTCTGTCCCTTCGCTACGTCTCCAACGTCCGTGATGCTCAGAGCTTTTAATAGAATCCTGAATAATGCAGTATGTGATCTAATTATTCTCTCCTTACCAGACAGATTTTATTTAAATGAGACGTCTTACTGTAGCACATGTTAATGGGAGAACGCTGGAGTCTTAGTCCTCCTAATTATTCTCTCTACAGCTGTCAGTTAACTATGTAACACTCCAAGAGAGAGAGAGAGCGTAGGGCACCTCGCAGTGTGCTTGGCATATTTCATTTTCTCACAGCTCAAGCAGTGGAAATCAAAGCGCACACTGAGATTTATCTTATCAAGGGTCTAGGAGATGAAGGGGAAATGGCCGATGAGGTGCCCCAGCCTTGAGGCAAATAAATAGCCGTCCATAAACCTGATTGAAGGAGTCTTGGACCTCTGCCGCGCCCACAGAGTTGACGAGGAGGACCAGACAGAACGACAGGACTAGTTCCCACCGAGCTCATAACGCTAGTCCATAAGCGGCGAAGACCCCAGCCTTTTTTGATGCATCCTTCTTTTTCTCCACTCCTTAAAACACGAACATACTGTAGATGGTGGGAAAATAGGTCAGAGCTCTGCAGATAGCACAGCCACATTCCCCCATAGACCTGCATGTTGTTATCGCAGTGTCGTCTCGTCTGGTAAGGCAACAGCTTCATGTTTGAGGCTGCTTTTGAAAATGTTCTTCGTTGAGGGCTGAAGCTAGAATCATGTTGTAGTTGGTGTAATCACAATATGACAAAAAAAGCAAATTACTTGACACCGTGAAATAAACATGTTGGCTACCTACTGTACATTCTAAACAAATTTGATCATCACTTCTCCATCTATATTTTTCCACCCATTACTTACTTTTATTCTTTCATTGATGCTCATCTTAGGTACATTTCACTGTGCAGGGAACATATATTTCTATTGCTTGGCATCTTTACTTGGTTCACTCATAAACATACACATGACCTGATATTTATGTACTAATGCACTATACCTTTTACACTATATGTGTACACACACTACAGGCTACTTTACCATCCGTTTATCCAACCCATTTTCTTGTGTGTCTCAATCTATGTTCCTGGGAAAGTTAGTTTCAAATCCATCTAAGCTTCAGTTAATCTCTCCGGCAGCTTCTCTCCACTCTCAGTGTCTCTGAACTTAAACTATCATGCGAAAAAGGATCTCATTAGCAAAGAGAATTATAATAAGATTTTAGAGAACTCAACACTTATGATTATTTTATAGCATTTGTTTGCTCATACTGTACTGTAATTCATGCTGTAGGCCTATTCCTTGCATTCGAATATAAGTACATTTTGATTCTGTCATTTTTCTTCTGACCTAATGAGGGTTTCAAACACACGCATCAAAACCATGCTAAGCACAAGGCTAAATGAACTTGTTATTAATTTTCTGTTACACAGACTTCTCAAACCATCCATTTTTTGCCCAAGTGCTCATTCAGTCTCCACTCTGGAGAGTCCGCAGGAGCCGAGTTGATATTTTAAGACGTCTGTTTGCCTGATGTTGGAAGTTCAGATTCAGATGGGCAAAGAATCCGAGGCGGAAGAGAGAGAGATCAAGTCGCAGTTCATTTCTAATTCTCCGGGACTCTGCTATTATGGTGGCCATGTATTGCACACTGGGTCACTGCCTCAACACCTGAGACACAATCCATATGCATTTGTGGAAGGTGTTAGGGGGTGGTATTGTGGAAGGTGTTAGGGGGTGGTATTTGTGGAAGGTGTTAGGGGGTGGTATTGTGGAAGGTGTTAGGGGGTGGTATTGTGGAAGGTGTTAGGGGGTGGTATTTGTGGAAGGTGTTAGGGGGTGGTATTGTGGAAGGTGTTAGGGGGTGGTATTGTGGAAGGTGTTAGGGGGTGGTATTGAGATGCAGCTTTTTAACGTCCTCTTCGTCATCTCCATCTTCCTCAGTGAAAGTGGACGGTGAGGTGCCACCGTCGCCCGCCTCGTCCCACCACAGTAGCAACCACGCGCCCTCGCTAACCGAGGACAAGCGCACGCCGCAGGGCTCCCAGAATTCCCTGAACACGGTCAGCTCCGGCTCGGGCAGTACCAGCGGCATCGGCAGCGGCGGCGGAGGAGGAGGAGGGCCGGGGCCAGCAGTGGTCAACACGGCCGTGCAGCCGTACGACGTGGAAATCCGCCGCGGGGAGAATGAGGGCTTCGGCTTCGTCATCGTCTCGTCTGTCTCGAGGCCCGAGGCGGGCACCACCTTTGGTAAGATCATGACGCACTCTTGTGTGTGTACATACACACACACACACACACACACACATCCAGACAAACAATGACATTTTCTTCAGTGCAGTATAATTCTTAGTCTTCGTATAAAGAAAAGAATGAAAAATTCATACATTTTGCATTGATTGTAATTTCGAAGTTGAGGAAGGTTTTATTAATGTAATTTCCATGTGAGTGGTGTTAGCCACACACACACACACACACACACACACACACACATACATGAACACAAAAATGCACAGTCACAAACCCATTGAATCGGACGTTCTTCCAGCTCTCTCTCTCTCTGCATGGCCTGGTGTCCTCCACTGCATTACTGTACTGTCCACTGCAGCTGAGCTCTGTGTTGGACCTCTGGCTATTTGTAGTTTGGCTTACCTGCCACCTTCACTACACACTGTCTGTGGGAGACTCTTTCTGCCCCTTTTACAAGCTGTGGGTTGTGGTGCTGGACTGGGCTCTCACTTCGTAGTTCTTCTTGTATCAGGACCTTCACTTCTCCTGTGATGAGAAACATAGACAAACAAGAACTTATTTAGAAAATCGGGGGGAATGATATTAGAAGGGTGAAGTGTCTATGCTCCGCAGGTGAGTTTTTTTCCCCCCTCATACATCTTGTTTGCTCGACGCATTAAAAATCACACACTCCTGATGACATCAACACAAGCTGTGAAAGCGAGGGCGTATCGCGGAAGCCTCTGTAGTTGTCGGTTTGAGGCTGAGGTGAAAGCAAGCAGAAGCAGCTTTATATAACGAGAGGCCTCAGACACTTGGGCTCTCTGATGATGTGCACCATAGGCAGAAAAGACCGGCGGGCTGAAGCTCTCAGTCTGTGTGTGTGTGTGTGTGTGTGTGTGTGTGTCTGTGTGTGTCTGTGTGTGTGTGTGTGTGTGTGTGTGTGTGTGTGTCTGCATCGGACTTCAAGCTGGCTCCTTGTCTTTGAGGCACAGCTAGCTGGAGCCACTTGTTAAAACTGTAAAAGAACCCTCTGCCAAAACAGATCTAATGTCTCACAGTGAGTGCAGAGGGAGGTAGTTCTGAGAGCATGACGGGTATAACAATGTTATTTTAAAACACTGTCATTCCGTGTTGCTGAGTATTGTAGCATGGTCCTCCCATACCGAGCACACACTGATACACTCATACACTCATACACTCACACACTCACACACTTAAACACTTACCTAAGCAGTAGACAGCTTGATGTTTCAGTACTGTGTGAGTGTTTCTGAGTGACTGCGTTTGGGTGGGTGTTTTAAACATGTTGCCTATCTGTTCTGTCAATCAGTCCTTTCTTTCGGCCGGTGTGCAGGTGGGCTGTACCTAATCAGTTTGCTTGGTGGCGTTGGTGAACTAACCCTTTAATATTCTGTTTCCTTTTCTCTTCTTCCTCCTCCTTTCCCTTCCTCTCCATTTCATTTCGTCCTCCTTCCTCCTGTCCCACCTTCTCCTTTATAAAAAAATCATCAAACACACACACACACACACACACACACACACACACTGAAATGCTGGTGCTGAACAAAGCTGGAAACGCATGTGTGGCCATGCCCCACAAAATAGGTCGCATCATCGAGGGCAGCCCAGCTGACCGGTGCGGCAAGCTGAAGGTCGGCGACCGCATCCTGGCCGTCAACAGCTGCTCCATCACCAACAAGTCCCACTCGGACATCGTCAACCTGATCAAGGAGGCCGGGAACACCGTCACGCTCCGGATCATCCCAGGGGACGGTGAGTCCGACTTCTTCAGAATTCGACTTTTGGGAAAGTGGAGAAGGGAGAAGTTCACATGCAGTGCAAGTGAAGGAGGAAATATTCCTATTTTCTTTCCACAAGTCACGCATTTAGGGAACTGATTTCCATGTATTAGTCTTTTCTCTCCACTTAAGAAGTGTGTGAGTTAGGGAATCTGTCGACTCAGCACAGAATTCATAGTAGTCGCTTGAAAATGTTGGGAAAAGGCTGAGAGAGAAAGAGAAGAGGGAGGAGATGTAGAGAGCCATCTGGACGCTCAGAGGATCTCTATATTTGGAGAACAGGAAGTGGTTTGGAGACAGTGCATTGGCTTCCCATGTATCCAGCATTTAAGTTGCATAACCAACTACAGAATAACAACATCTATACTTGGGCTGTGGGACCTGTGAGACAGCACAGATAAGGAGCTGTGTGGATAACGATGGCTTGGCATGTCACTCTGATGGAGATCAGGGATGAGACGGACATGGAGTGTGTGTGGTGGTTTGGAGGGGGGGGGGTTGTCATGTGCTCAAGTAGCTGGCCTGTCTGCATTTAAAGCTGAGGAGAACAATTCATCTGTTACACCACACATTCATGCCTCTACTTCAGCTCAATTAACACACACACACACACACACACACACTTCTAATCTTCTTTGAAGACTGTGAAGATGCCAGATTAAGCCTAAAAGACAAGTGAAACACAACAATGAAGTTTGACGCACACATGGATGCAGACACACACACACTTAAGAGCAACATAATCAACTATGTTTGCTGATTTAAAGACCCACACACATACACAGTTAAACAACATAGTTAAGTTTACTCTTTACGGATGCGCACACACAATTATACACATACAGCATAGTCAACAAAGCAGGCTACCCTTTACTGAATCATGCAAACATCACACACACACACACACACACACACACACACACACACACCATACACACACTCACCGCATCCTTTATACACAGTGCTTGCTGTCGAAATGGCCTTCTACTCCACTTTAATTAAAACAGGAATTATTCAGGGGAAAGTTGGAGAAGCCAACGCTCTAAGACTTTGGAAGAGTTCCATTTTTGTAGTTCTCTTTGTTTCATGTTTGAAATGCCTTCATGCCTTTCATGCCTCTCTCCTCTATTTTTCCTCTCTCTCCCTCTCTCTCTCACTCGCTCGCGCTCTCTCTCTCTCTCCCTCTCTCCCTCTCCCTCTCTCCCTCTC
>NW_027468837.1:38071838-38141838 GCF_046254945.1 Alosa pseudoharengus
AAACGCCCTTATATTCAACACAAAAACACACACAGAGAAGCTCCAGTTTCTTTCAGCACAAAACTCCAGAGATTCGACTACACAAAGCTCAGTGTGTGCTGTCACTCCTCAAACCTTCCCCTGGTATTGCTTACTTAGCTGGTCAACGTTTGGCCTGTAGGAGGGTTAAAGGCACAAGGTTAGCTCACTTATCTCCAAGTGCAGGTAGTCGGAGGTGCATTTAGATAATGGCAAACTCTTTAAGGCCGCTTGTGACGGGGCCAGTGGCCCTTTTAAGTCCTTTCTGCACTTATATAAAGCAGCACGGAGCAGTGTGGAGGTGGCGTGGAGGGACTTAACGAGGCTTTGCTAGAGTGCCCTTGTGACGCCCCGTCACTTGCCCTCCCATCACCCAAAAATACCTGCCGAGCCCAGATGCATCAATTATTCATCCAGATACTTCAGACTGTGTGTGTGTGTGTGTGTGTGTGTGACATTGCTGGAGGTGATGCGGGCCTTCCTCTCTAAAGCAGAGAATGCCTCAATAAAGCGCACCCATGTCTTGACTGCAAAGCTAATGACCTTGCCTTTCATCTTATGTTTGTTTATTTGCTTCTTTGTTTGTCCTTTGTGTGTGCGTGTGTGTGCGTGTGTGCGTGTGTGCGTGTGTGCGTCCGTGCGTGCGTGCGTGTGTGTGTGTCTGTCTGGCTGTCTGGTGTGTGGTTCTGTCAGGACGCAGAGTTCTACTCGGTGGACCTGGAGCGGGACAGTAAGGGCTTCGGCTTCAGCCTGCGCGGTGGCCGCGAGTACAACATGGACCTGTACGTGCTGAGGTTGGCCGAGGACGGAGCCGCCGTGCGCAACGGCAAGATGAGGGTACGTCACCGGTCACTTCTTATTCTACACCGGTCACTTCTTATTCTGTCTTCTACCCTCTCACTCTCTACGTCTATCTATCTATCTATCTTTCATTCTTTCTTTCTTTTTTTCTTCCTTTCTTCCAGTTCCACTAGTCTAACTATTATTCCACATTTCTATGGTAACTCTTTATGTTCCCATACGGAGATTCAATTAAATATGACAAATATTTTTAAAGACACTGAAAGCTCACAAAAGCCTTGTTGTCAAGGTATTTGTCTCAGCACAATTCTTTTTTTTTTGTACCTTTTTCTATTTTTTTTTTTAACACAAACGCCAGCAGGTTAATAGAGTGTGCCACATTACAGAGTAGTGGTTTTTTTTATTTCCCTTTTCCAGGGGCCCGCTCGAGGTGTCTAATGTGTTATTTGTAAAGACAGTCTGTGTGTGGGGAGCCTGTCAGTGGGGTTGGAGGGGGGAGGCTGTGGAGGGGGGAGGCTGTGTGTGTGTGTGTGTGTGTGTGTGTGTGTGTGTGTGTGTGTGTGTGGGTCTGCCGTGCGGGGAGGCTGTCAGTGGGGTTGGAGGGGGGGCTTATTACTGGGGCTGGAGATGAGACAGGAGCAGCGCTAGCAGCAGTAGCGGCAGCCGTGCAGCTGTGTGAAGCTGGGCATGTGGAGGTGTCAGTGCCGCGCCTGGGTCTGCACACGGGGGAATTCCCCTGACACGGAACACTGACAGATAACTCCAGGCGTGGAGAGGAGAGAGGGGAAAAAAGAGACAGAGAGAGATTGAAAGGGAAGGGGGAGAATGTAGCTCTCGCTCTGTGCTGTCTCAGGCAGAGGTTGTGGGTGCCAACGGGAAGCCTGTGGGTAATGCTGTGAGTGGGAACAACAAAGAGGATATGTTGTTTTAATCATGTTTATTTCCCCGCTGTCGCTCTCTCTCTCTCTCTTTCTTTCTTTCTTTCTGTCTCTCTCTCTCCCTCCCTCCCTCTCCTTCCCTCTCTCTCTCTGTCTCTGCTCTCTCTCTCTCTCTCCCTCTATCTTTCTCTGCTCTCTGTCTCTTCTCCTCCTCTCTGCTCTCTCTCTCTCTCTCTCCGTCTCTTCTCCTCCTCCTCTCTTCACCTCCTCTCTCTCTCTCTCTCTCTCTCTCTATCTCTCTCTCTCTTTCTCTCCATCTCTTCACCTCCTCCTCCTCTCTCTCTCTCTCTCTCTCTCTCTCCATCTCTTCACCTCCTCCTCTCTCTCTCTCTCTCTCTATCTCTCTCTCTCTCTCTCTCTCTCTCTCTCTCTCTCTCTCCGTCTCTTCACCTCCTCCTCTCTGCTCTCCCTCTCTCCTCCTCCTCCTCCTCTCTTCACCTCCTCCTCTCTCTCTCTCTCTCTCTCCATCTCTTCACCTCCTCCTCTCTCTCTCTCTCTCTCTCTCTCTCCATCTCTTCACCTCCTCCTCTCTCTCTCTCTCTCTCTCTCTCTATCTCTCTCTCTCTCTCTCTCTCTCTCTCTCTCTCTCTCTCTCTCTCCGTCTCTTCACCTCCTCCTCTCTGCTCTCCCTCTCTCCTCCTCCTCCTCCTCTCTTCACCTCCTCCTCTCTCTCTCTCTCTCCATCTCTTCACCTCCTCCTCTCTCTCTCTCTCTCTTTCTCTCTCCATCTCTCTCTCTCTCTCTCTCTCTCTCCGTCTCTTCACCTCCTCTCTCTCTCTCTCTCTCTCTCTCTCTCTCTCTCTCTCTCTCTCTCTCTCTCTCTCTCTCTGCTCCTGTGCTGCAGGTGGGCGATGAGATCCTAGAGATCAATGGCGAGAGCACCAAGGGGATGAAGCACGCCCGCGCCATCGAGCTGATCAAGAGCGGCGGGCGCCGGGTGCACCTGGTGCTCAAGCGCGGCGACGGCTCCGTGCCGGAATATGGTGGGTCAATCTACGAAAACATTCCCTTCTCGCCCCTGTTCACCCCCTGAGGTGCCACGCGGTGGGGGGTGCACGGGGCCCTGTCATGCTGTGGGGCTCTTGGCCTTCCTCCTCCTGCTGCCTTGTGGGTATTTTCTTTCTCTCTCTCTCTCTCTCTGCCATCCTCTTCCTCACGTCTGAGTGCCACGCTGGGATCTGATGGGACACTTGTCGGGTGAGGTCAGGGTGAGGGCGGGTTGGGGCTGTCGTCATTGGCACACGATAACACATCAAGAATCAACATCGAAACCAAACAAAAAAAGATTTTTTTCTTTTTCTAACTGGATATATAGTATGTTTATCGATCTGCAGTCATGCATTTGGATGCTATTTTTAACACTGTACAAAAAAAGAAAAGAAGGAACTTTTGTTTGAGTGCATTTCAATGTCCACAAGGCAGAATTTAGGCAGAATTATCATATTTATAATATTTATTAAAGGTGAATGTAAGCTACTGAGATGGGCCTGTGTGCGGCTCTTAACGGGGTCGGGGGCAAGGAAGCATTCTAGTTACCATGTCAGTGGGAAGCCACATTACTGTACTCCACGTCCTCACAACTGCTCTTGGATCTATGCTCTGCTCACTTACTGTACAATTCTAAGTTAGACTGGAGACAACACTTCTCCCAGGAGACCACCCCCATGTCCGTGTTCCATTTTTGTAATGAAAAAGATCGTTTTTTTTCTATGTGCAGAATCATGAGTTGACCCACTTATTAATCAGAAAAAAAGATATTTCTGCATGAAACTGTCAGTGAAGGTCACAATGTTTTTCTTAATTTTGTTCTTTTTTGTAGGCCATTTTCCATAATATTTATGGAAGACTCATTTCAACTGTATTAATCTCTTGAGTAAACACAATTCATCTTGATGCATTTTTTTTGTTGTTGAAAGTATCAACTTTTTTTGAAGCTTTCATTCATGTATTTTTGTCAAGTTAAGAATGTGATATGACATGTTTTGTCCTGCGCCAATATGACATCTCTGTGAGGTTGTATATTTTTGTAACATTTTGTACTTTTTTTTCCTTTTGCATCCTTCCACATTTCGCTGGTATTTTTTCTTTTCTTTCTGTTTGCAATGTAAACTGCTTCACATGGTGTTCTGTGTGCATCTCACCAGGTCTGTGGGGTTGGACTCCTTATGCTGCTGAGTGTGTGTGTGTGTGTGTGTGTGTGTGTGTGTGTGTGTGTGTGTGTGTGTGTGTGTGTGTGTGTGTGTGTGTGTGTGTGTGTGTGTATGTGGGCTGGGATCCAGTGCTTTCTCTCTGTTACTGTTGATTTTTCACTCAAGGGTGGGGTTATTTCTTGGACAATCTCTATCTTTGATTGACTAATTAAACAAATAAACACCTTTTTCCATTGAAAAGCAAAGGGGATAAGCCTTTATTTCTTCTGCCTGGTGTCTCTCCTCAGTGGTTTAATGTTCTCTGCTCTTCTCCCTGTCTCATTCCTTTGTGTTGGCTTTCACTTTTGTTCTTCTCATTTTATCACTGGGCTCTCTCCTCCTCTTCCTCCTCCTCCTCCTCCTCCTCCAGCGATGGTCGCACCTCACCTTGCCACCACTGCTAGGAATGAAAAGCTTGGAGAGGCCTCGGCCTTTGGAGCAGGCCACAATCAGACCACGGTTTGTAGCTCGCTCTCTCGCCCGCTCGCTCGCTCGCCTGCTCGCTCGTCTGTCCATCCGGCGCCCGCCCGCCAGTCGTGTCTTGTGTGCTCCGGCGTCCATTTGAGTCGCACTGCTGACCTCAGCTCCATTGTGCAGACAAAACCATTCACCCAGAATTCAATGCAGCGCAGTGAGAAAAAAGTGTCTGTCCTCCGCGCTTCCCCTCCCACGTCATCTCCAGCAGTGGGGACACACTCACGCATCCCGCTTCCCCTCCCACATCATCTCCAGCAGTGGGGACACACTCACGCATCCCGCTTCCCCTCCCACGTCATCTCCAGCAGTGGGGACACACTCACGCATCCCGCTTTTATTCAACGTTCAGTTCCGGGTCACAGGGCTTAGAGATGACATGTGACCAATTTGGCTTGTAGATGTATTTTCACTTCTCATTTTTCACATGGTCCCTGTCAATGAGTCCAATTCAGTTTTAAGAAGCATTGCATTGGAGATTATAAAAATAGAATGTATCCAAGTAAACCAATCCAGTTGTATGTAAGCGTATACATTTGGCATACGCAAAGCAGCATACGAAGATGGAAGTCTTTATTCTGTGAACCTATGTTCAAGAAATACTTCACAGACATAATGTCTTTACATTTGTAATGTTAAACACCTCCAATCTACTCTACAATGAAGAGATTTTACATGTTTTGACAACAGATTTGATATTTTATTTAAACAATGGCCTGTGGGGAATTGCATAATGCGAGCATATTTAAGTACTCTACTAATGATATCTTAGGAGTATAGACGTACAAGCGTTTTGAAAAACATGAAGATCTCAAAAAGACATGTTCAGGATTCTTCTGGAAGAAAAACACTATGGGTATGTCTTTGTCAGCCTTTGCCCCCCAAATAATCCAAAGTTTTAATTCTCAGTTAATTTCCTCTCTCACCTACATGTATTAATTTAAGCACCTCAGACTTTTATTAGCTTGTATATCCTCGATAAATTTTCTGTTTTTCAATGAGGGAGCATCATTTTATTGCTGTGACTTTGTACACTCAGGTTTTGCTCAGGAAATTCCAAATTAAATTTTAAGCCCCACCATTCCAAAACTGCATCAAGCCACACTCATACATTATGCACTTCATAAGCCAGTTTAAAAATACCATTCTGGTTTTGTCCTTTGAATGAAACATTTATGCGAGATGAAAAGCATTGCGTGCGCATGCAAAAGCATGAATTAATTGTGATGCCAGTGCTAAATATAAAAACATGGCTTCTGTGTGCTTGATAAAGTGCCTTTATCATTTCTGCTTAATTGGCTTTGGTTTCTTAATACCTAAATACATCTTAGAAAATCCACGATTGAATCTTTTTTTTCCTCTAGCGTGCTTGGGTTTGGGCTGGGGCAGCTCCATGTGTCATCCATCGCTTGTTTGTGCAGACAAACTAACACTTCTCGACTGGCTATCAAAAAAAGAGGATCTGCCAACACTAAATAAGCCTCCACTTGTGCCATCTACTCAAATCCTCTGGCTTTTTTTCCGCCTAGCAACAGTACATCAATTCCCAGTCCATATGTCATGGCTAACGCTGTGTTCTCTCCTCCTGCGTAACTCTCATGTGTGTATTCCAGGTGGCCGTAGCGCCGACGGCCCCGGCACCGGCACCCAAAGCATTTCGGAAGTGAGCGTCGTGCCGACCGACAGTCAGATCCACCCACCATTGGAGTCCAGCTACCCACAAGACTTTCACGAACCATCCCAGAAGGAGAACAAGCGAGGGGCAAGGGACACTGGCAAGACGACGACCAAGAAGAAGGAGCACGGCCAGAGCTCCAGCCATCACCATTCCAACCACCGCCACCGCTCGCCGGACAAGAATAGCAAGAGCAAGGGCAAGAAGAAGGAGGACAAGAAGTCCAGCGGCGGGCACTCCCGCAGTCACGGCCGCAGCCACCACCACAACAGCCACCACCACAGCAGCCACCACCACAGCAGCAGCCACCACCGGAGGCATCGCTCCCCGGACAAGGGCCGGCGCACCCACAGCGCAGAGAACACCCTGGACGGCCGTCACGGCGGAGGACGCGGCCGCTCGCCTGGCAGACACCACCACCACCACAACAACAACCACCGCCACCACTCCTCACCGCACCGCCACAGATCTCCCCACCGGGGCCGATCTCCGTACCGGGGCCGATCTCCGTACCGGGGCCGGTCCGCTTACCAGGGACGCACCGCTCACCGCTCCCCTCACCGGCACAGCTCGCCTCACCGCACCCAGTACCAGTCTCCCAACCGGTACCGAGCGCGCTCAGTGGACCCCTACGCCGATCGGGTGGACAACACCAAGCCGGAGAAGGAGGAGGAGGTGGCCCTGAGGGAGCCTCCTCCGCCCATGCCGTCCTCGCGGTCGGAGAGCGTCCTGACGGAGGCGGCCGCCCTGGGCCGGCTGAACCGCGGGGACACCCTGCAGCGCGACGTCTCCAGCCTCCTCCGCGATCCCTCGCCCGTGGGCGGCGGCGGCGGCGGCCTCCTGAAGGACCCCGGCATGCGGGACGCCATCGAGAGGGCTTACCGAGACGCCGTGGAGCGAGAGCGCGAGCCCCTGACCCTGCCCAGGGAGCGGACGCCCAACAGCTCCGCCGCGTACAACCGCTACAGCACGCTGATGCGGGGCCGCTCTCCGGAGAGGGAGGACTCGCGGCTCGGGTCCCCAGGGACCCGCTACCGGACACGCAGCCTGGGGAGGGATCTGTCTCCGGAGAGGAGCTACGCGTATGTGGAGGAGGAGGAGGAGGATGATGATGATTACGAAGACGTGGAAGAGACGCCTGACTACTACAGGGTGCCGAGGCCCACCTTCGGCCGTGTGACCAACACACTGCCGGAGCCTAAACCTAAGCCGTACAAAGACAACTCCAGAGACCTCAGCATCTGACCAAGCCTCTCCGCAACCCTCTAAGGCTCCCTCCCACTCAGCCGACCCCACCGAGTGCCCTCCTTCATCTGTGGGGCACAAGGACCCTGGAGAAACTAATTCACCCATAAGACATCCATGATCTTCGTGCTCCTTAACAGAGATTCAGAACTTTGAAAACCACTGGAAGAATGATAATAGGGTCTTTTTTTTCCGATTTGATTATTCAGGTTTAGGTGGTGATCTTTTTCTTTTAATTTCTTTCCTGCTAAAGGTGATCCATGAAGTTAACAAATATGTACAAAATACAATTATGTGCCTAACAGAACCATTATTGACCTTTTCGTTGGATGAGAGACAGGCTTTTTAACTGCTGTCTGACTCATTGTTTGTTTTCCTCTCCAAAGGACCTGTTCATGCACCAACCAGCTCTGTTAGTGGTGCTCAGACATAATGCTGTGCATGTCCTTACAGTCTTGGTGTCTTTCTTTTTATCTTTCCCCAGTGCCACTGTTTTTTTAACATTGGACCAGAGTATAGCACAAGCCTGCATTTGTTTGTATATTTTTGACAGTTTGCAGTATGTGTACATTCAGAGGTGATCATTTTAAATGAATAAAGGGAAAATAAAATTATGATAATGTTAAAAATAAAAAAAATAATATATTAAAAGAAAAGGTTTGTCATGTTTTTGTCCAGAAATATTTATTACAGTGGTGAAGAAATTGAGCCATTTCAAAAGAAGTTTTAAGGAACTTTATCCTATTCCTTGTTCCTTTTTTTTTTTTGGAGGAAAACGGCCAAGAACAAAGAGGTCTTTATCTCCTCCCGGTTCAAAGGAGAGGAGTCTCGCTGCTGCTCGCTCTGACTCCTACTCATTAAAATCCCTGTGGGATCCTCTGCCTGGCTCCCCTCTGTGACAGGAGGAAAGTTTGTCCCCCAGATGAACACCGTAAAGGGGCTTGAAGCCACAGAGGCCGTGCGCTACTCTGAGCCATCAGACGGGAGAAACGTGAGCAGATAGGCAGTGAGGGTGACTGGTGTAACCAGCACACTTTAAAGGAAACTTCTGGATTTTCTCAATATGGAGCCTATTTTTAGGCCTTTTTAGGTAGAAGTAGGGACATAAATCTAGCATTAGACCAGTCCAATGGGTTCAGTATTGAGTTAGGAAGCTACAGTATCACAGCCAAACAACTATAATGGATATAATGGTTGGCAGGTGTGCAGGTCAAAGTCAACAGCTAGTTTTCACCATTGATTTGCTCAAAATGTTTGCAAAAAAACCCAGAGACAATTATGTCTGTTTACCTCCAAAACTGTGAAGAGACTGTGACTTCATTTTTTGTAGTTCTGTAGTTTCACTTTTTGTTTCTGTGGTGCTCAATTGGCTATGGGCCAATTTCAAATGTTTTTTAAAATGTGGACCTAAAAAGATTAAATAATAGTGCCGAGGTTGAAAACTTGATGTTTCCCTGTAATCCTCCTTGACCATAATCACCCCTTAAATTGTGGGAATGTTGCCTTTACAGGTGAGGTGCTTCAGCTGACCTCTCCCGAAACGATCCAGTAGTTCATTATGTTCTATGATCGAGCCCATGAATGATTTGATTCTATTTAAAGGATGAAAAGGTGCCATTTGGTTTTGTGAGAATATTTAGTTAGTGTTTGAAACCTCTTCCACATTCAATTCAAAGATGTGATAACTAAGTAAAAATATAAAATGTGAAACCCTTCAACAAAGCCCTGCCTGCTTAACCAACCATTTGTTGCTATGGTACAAACAGCAATTTCCAACTAATCTGTAGTTGATAATCACCCACATATGTGATTTATATATCACTCAAAGTTTGTAGTGTATCCTAGACCTACCGGTACTTTGTTCATCTCAAAGGTCTTCAACATTAATTCACATTACAATTTGGTTGGATGACCTTTTTATTCATTAGCACTTCGAAGACAAATTACCACTTCGGAAATTAATCTTGTGCAAATATCTTAGCAGGGCAACTCTGGTCCCGGAATAATCTGTGATTCACACAATGTAAGAGAACATGGAACTGAATAATGCATAACTTGCCTCTGCTACCAGATTTCTCTGCTGAATTTCAGCATCGCTATTAGATGAAAAATATATGTAATCAAGTTATGTTACATAAAACCCAGATGATGACATACAGACAATTCATCACGCAAGCTCTGAAAGGTAATCAAATTTGTGCTAACGACATCATCATCAACAGCGGCAGAGGTTGTAAGGGGAGGGTGGCAAGGGGGCTCGCTGACCTTGATGTGCATTCCCTTGTTGTCATGGAAACACATGAAAGGTTCCTGTACTGTTCAGTCAAACACGATGAAAGTGGAGATGACATGTATTTTCTTCTGGGTAGAGCTCCATGCTTTAGCAACCGAAGGAATCACTAGTGATTAGTCAAAAATGGCTCTTACTAATGAACTGGAAGCATGAAACGTATGCAAGCTGCCTCTGACTGTTAGATCTTAAACCTGATGGCAGACCAAAAAGCTAGACTAGGCCTAGGCTATTGAGGCAAGACACATCCACCAAGCTGTGCTATCCACTCAAGCATCTGACCATAACTCATTCAAGTTTTTTTTTTCCCCCTGACTATGAATGAGAACACAAGGCGTATATATAAGCAGGCATTGTATTAATTGTATTAATTGTAATGTATTAATCATTCATATATTGTATGTTCTCTGCAGCTAATTTCTATTCAGAATATCTGAGTTTCAGAGTATTGAAGAGTAATGATGGGGCTCAGCTGAGAAGGTGAACCCAACCCCCCCCCCCACACACACACACACACACACACACACACACCTCTAAATTGGAGAGTTGCAGACATTGTGGATATGTATTCTCCTTTATCAAGGCAAGACCATGTGACCATGCAGAGACTTGGAATTTGTTTTCAGCTAGAGATGAAGAATTCAGGGTTGCTATAGCTACCTGTAAGTCATTATCACAGACTTCAGAAGATGTTTGTTTTCTTCTCTTCTCACACACCTACAGAACCACAAAGATCTTTAAATGTGGGAATGTGTAGAATTGGAGTCCATGTGCAGCAGCCTACAGGTTTACCACAAAGATCTTTAAATGTGGGAATGTGTAGAATTGGAGTCCATGTGCAGCAGCCTACAGGTTTACCACAAAGATCTCTAAATGTGGGAATGTGTAGAATTGGAGTCCATGTGCAGCAGCCTACAGGTTTACCACAAAGATCTCTAAATGTGGGAATGTGTAGAATTGGAGTCCATGTGCAGCAGCCTACAGGTTTACCACAAAGATCTTTAAATGTGGGAATGTGTAGAATTGGAGTCCATGTGCAGCAGCCTACAGGTTTACCACAAAGATCTCTAAATGTGGGAATGTGTAGAATTGGAGTCCATGTGCAGCAGCCTACAGGTTTACCACAAAGATCTTTAAATGTGGGAATGTGTAGAATTGGAGTCCATGTGCAGCAGCTTACAGGTTTACAGGAAAGATCTCTAAATGTGGGAATGTGTAGAATTGGAGTCCATGTGCAGCAGCTTACAGGTTTACAGGAAAGATCTCTAAATGTGGGAATGTGTAGAATTGGAGTCCATGTGCAGCAGCTTACAGGTTTACAGGAAAGATCTCTAAATGTGGGAATGTGTAGAATTGGAGTCCATGTGCAGCACATTCCATGATTCTGCCACACTGATTTTCCATCCACACATTCCAAGCATCTTTATAGATGTGATGAAGGCTAATCACCGAAGCATTCCATGATTCTACACACTGTTTTTCCATCCACACATTTCAAGCATCTTTATAGATGTGATGAAGGCTAATCTGCAAGGTTTCATTGTTAATTTTTAATAGGGGAATCTTCATAACCAGTGTAGCTATTAATGTGACATTTTACCTCCCCTATGAGCAACATATGGAAAAATCTGGTCGTTAGGATCAAACATTAGATACATTTTTTCTTAAAATGACCTTAGACTGACAATGAATTACAATCTTGCTATTTGCCCACAGCCCTTCAAAGAGAGGATGTGCAGTTGATTTCACATGACAGATTAGCCACTCTAAAAGCTTTTGAAATTCCATTAAAAACTTCAGTCTAAAAACCAGTGTTCTAGTGTCATCACACAAGTCTTACCCCCTGTCAACAGACAAAAAGGCCTTTTCAGGACACGGCTGGATGAGCGCCACCTCTTTATTACGAAAAAATAGGTTCAATCCAATGACTTGCCGGATGTAAAATCACGCAAACAACAATATCTATGTCTTTTATAGTCAGACGGTTTTGAGCTGGGCAGATTCACAAACTCCATTCACACAACATGCATTTCACCTTCCAGACTTCCAGTCTTTAGCAGAACTGAATGGATGGATTCATTCCATCATATGAGTGAAATCATCTCCCAGTTGTAGTGTGTAGCATTGTTAGTGAGGCTTTGCAGGTCGGTGACTCTGTTTCTTCACGCTGGGGACACCGAGGTGGACGAGACGGAGGAGGCCTCGGTCTTGGACGCGGACGCGGTAGAGGCGCCCTCCTCCTCCTCGAAAGGGTTCTTGCCGCAGAACAGCGTGGTGACCATGCAGTGGCGGAACTGCTTGTTCATGCACACGTAGATGAGGGGGTTGTAGAGCGCCGAGCTCTTGGCGAAGAAGGCAGGCACCGTCATGAAGATGGGTCCGAAGTAAGTGCCCTGGTGCATGAAGATGTACCAGGCCACGCTGGCATAGGGCACCCAGCACACCAGGAAGGAGATGACCATGAGGACGACCATGCGCGTGACCTCGCGCTCGGCCCGTTGCGTGGTCTCGGACTCCTGCTGCTGCGCGGCGGCCGCCTTGACGGTGCACACCAGCCGTCCGTAGCAGAAGCCGATGATGAGGAGGGGGATGCTGAAGTGCACCACGAACATGTAGACCACGAAGGACTCGTTGTTGATCTGGGGCTTGAGGGTGTAGTAGTCGATGCCGCAGGAGCACTGCAGACCCTCGGGGATGTAGCGCGACCAGCCGACCAGCGGCGGCACCGAGCAGGTGCCCGCCATCAACCAGGTGAAGGCCACGCCCGCGACGGCGTGGTTCTCTCCGAAGCGGAAGTCGCTCACGGGCTTGCAGACAACCACCCAGCGCTCGACGGCAAGCACCACCAGTGACCAGAGGGCGATCTCGCCGCCGTGCGTGGCGAAGAAGCCCTCGAGGTTGCAGCCGAGGCGGCCGAAGACGAAGTAGCCGTGCAGGGACGTGTACATGGTGGTGGTGAAGCCGCCCACCACCATGAAGAGGTCCGCCACAGCCAGGTTGAGCAGGATGTAGTTGAGCGGCGTCCGCAGCCTCTTGTGCTGGACGGTGACGTACAGCGTGAGGAAGTTGATGGGGAAGCCGGTGAGGATGAGGAAGAACATGTACGCGGCCATGCAGGCGAAGGCCCAGGGCTCCGCCAGGTAGAACTGCGGGTACTCGTACGGGCTGCGCACCAGTCCGGTCAGGTTGGACATGGGCACGTAGAAATCCGGGCCCTCTGTGCCGTTCATGACTGCCGAAGGTCCTCGACCTGGTCGCCCAGGCGGTCTCGATGGCTGCCGAAGGTCCTCAACCTGGTCGCCCAGGCGGTCTCGATGGCTGCCGAAGGTCCTCGACCTGGTCGCCCAGGCGGTCTCGATGGCTGCCGAAGGTCCTCGACCTGGTCGCCCAGGCGGTCTTGATGGTCCGATTGGGCGCAAGGATGCGTTGTTCCTCCAAGGGCCTTCGAGGGGATGAAGGTGCCAAACCGATCTGGTTGGTCAGCATCTGGAGATTTAGGCCATGTGAGGGGTAATCCAGCCGCCACAGCCAATGGGGTGAGTGTATCTTGAGGCATCATTTGGGTTACACCTGTCATAATCAGTTAGCTTGAGGAGATCATATCTAATCTTCCACAGTGGATTATGGAACGACTCAGGTTCTCTCTGAAGAAAGTGAGAGAAAGTGAGCATGTGAGAATAAACTGTCTAACATTGTGAGAATAAGTTGATGGGGTTTTAATTCTGTGGTTCATTACAGTACATTGCAAAAATATCAGTACTGTTTTATACTGTGTTATGAAACCAGTCACATTCTTCTCCAAAGCACAGTATGTAGGCCTATATTGCCCCACAGTTGCCATCTTCTGGACAGTTGTGGTAATTGCACCAAGCCTTGAGAACTAGAGTCAGTGGACTTGACTATGGTGTGTAGGATGCACAGGACACAGTGAGTCCTCTGTACTTGCTCACTCCTACTTCAGTATGGTGTACTGTAGGATCGACTGGTGTGTGCTACAATGCTCACTCCTACTTCAGTATGGTGTAGGATCGACTGGTGTGTGCTACAATGCTCACTCCTACTTCAGCATGGTGTAGGATCGACTGGTGTGTGCTAAAGTTGCCATAACATGCCCACAGAGCTCATCAGCATTCATGTCTGGCACCCCAACTATGTCACGTTTAATTCAAGGCTGCAGATAGCAGGGAGGCATCCGTCAATATTTGTAACTGACAGAAGTGTTTAGATCAATATATTCACAGCAGCCCATCAGTGTTGAGCAGTATGCCAAGGCTGGTTTGCTGTTAAGGCTTCTGGGTTCATTTATTTAGAACCTCCAGTAGGCAACTGATGATGTCACTTGTCTCCTGTAGAGCAGTTGGAAGGCTCCCTCTACTGTTCACTACAGGTAAGGCAACTCTGCATCTGAAAAAAAAAGTGTGTACACCATTCTGTAGCAACGACTTTGGAAGCCACACAGCGTGATTCAAATAAAATGGAATGGCTAATCCAAAATGATTGTGAGAGAAGTCCAGAGCTCCAGAACTATAAATGATGTCCGCATGGGTCTTCTTGTCTTCTTGAGCACAGCTGATTCAGCGTGCTGGACACCTGTCCACAATTACAGTCAGTATTGCCTCTGACAAACACTGTAGCCTACATAACAATAGAAGTAACTTGAGATTTCATGACCATCTCCCCTCAGAAAAGAGCTGCTTTTATAGCCTCTTTGAAGTGAACAAGACACGCTCAGATGTGCTGTAAAGTCATCGCTCTGCACAGACATCTTTCTTCTTTTTTTATTTTCTGGCTTGCGGTGATAAACGAATAGTGCTGAGTGAGTAGAGATGCATATTGCATCCATATGAGGGCCAACATGCATGAGGTCATGTATGCATAATATAAACATTTTATTCATCCCTCCGCTGCCATTACAGTACCTGCCGAAGAGTGTGGTTGGATGTATCCAAACTCACACACACACACACACACACACACACACACACACACACACACACCTCCTCCGACAGGGACTGGTCACTCAGTTGTGTAAGCTGACAACTAAGAGTAATATTGTCCAGCATCTTGAAAAATGGCAAAGAATGCCAGCAGTCAGCAATCAATCCCAATCTAAAATGTTAAGACTAGAAGAAAGTTTATGGGTTTATCCAGGTAACTTCTGGAGTAATTACTGATCTCTAAAAGAATGCTGCATCATGTGGTGTCAAAGTGCCATGTTCTTTCGACATCAGTGGTTACTCCTGAAGTTACCGGGATAAGCTCCATTGTACATAACTCAGGTCAGGGATGTCTACACTTGAAACAGCAGCTGGAGCTAAAGATCTGGGAGGATGCAGCATGAAGACCTTGAATGTTGAAGGTTGCAGTTGGGCAAGGGACAAAAGCACAGGACACTTATCGATGAGCTTAGGATGAATCCTGACTCCCGCTGGTCCAAACAGAGGGAGAATGAGTGTAGAGAGTGCTCGTAAATTAATTCATCCACACACAAGACATAAACAAATAATTCAAAAGAAGGAGAAGAAAAATCTATAAGTGAAATCAAACAAAAACAAGATGCCGGACAATGTGGAATGAGGTGGGTGGGTGTCATCAACTGACACTTGCACCCTCAGGTTAATTTACTTTCGGGTATCTGGTATATTTACTTTATATTTCTGGTACATTTTGCACAAGCAGAACATAACTGTAGTGACTTTGTTTAAGAAAAATAAAGTCATGCCAATGTATTCAGCCTGGAAACCTTAGTTTTATTGGGTGTTGGGTGTTAGTGTAGATCCAGCTTAACGTGACTCAGGAATACTGGAGTCCGCAATCTTGTGGTCACTTCACACACCTTGCCATGGCCACTTAATTCTTCTCTGAGAGGAGAATCCAGATGTAGGTCAATACTCTAAAAAGATGTTCCAGATGTTTCACACTCTTAGGGATAAATCGTTGTTTCTATGCAGTGGTAATTAAAAACACTCAGAGTTCTTCACACTGTTAGAACAGAGAAGAGGGTGGAGGGTGTTGGGGTGAGGGATACTGGTTGAGGCATGCTAATAGTTAAAGGTAAGTGCCAAGACAAACACCCAGACAAGATATACATCTGTTTTTGGGGCCACTGCTAAAACTGGAGAGCAGTAACGATAATACAGAAACTCGTATGCAATAAACATGGTGGACAATGGTGTTTTGTGCGGTCTGGCATTGTTAGCATACTCCAGTCTTGGAGTAATGAAGTCCATTTCTTTTCCCCGAGGCTGATCTGGACTCTCGGTCTCACCAAACAATCCTGAGAGTTGCTCCAGCTTTTCTTTTTAAAGATCTCTTTTTGTTTTTCCAGAACAAAACCCTTTTGCCCTCTCTGACAATGAAAACACACTTCGCTCTGACCAACACTGATCCGATCATACACTTCTTCCTCTCTCTTGGTCTTTATTGACTGAGGAACAAAAAGTGTGTGTGTGTGTGTGTGTGTATAGGGGGGTGGAAGGCAGGTCTTTCCTCCAGACAGGGGGATGAGGTTTGACTAATGGCCAGACTTCATCCAAACCACCACTCAGGCCCCTCTGTGATGGATGGGGAGATCTTATGAACTATGTGTCCTTACCGGAGTCTGTTTACCAGCCCAGAGGGCCCCCCTCCCCTCCAAACAGCGCCAAACAATATAGCTGCAGTTGTTGTCTCCTTCGGGGACTCAGAGCAGACGTCTGGGTCAGTCAAGCTGGGTTTCATTCTTGTCACAATGACAGTCGTGTCAGTTCCCAGTTCTGTGCCAGTTATCCCAGAGGAAACCTGTCACCACTTGATAGCTCATTTGAAAGCAACCCTCTGACAAGTAAGCACTGAAATGAAAAGGCATGATAACTACTAGTATAACTTGTTTTTATTAGGGGCAAGTGTCATGGCATCTTAGCTTATTAGCGTGTAATTAGATCTCTATGCCCGCAGAGCTACATGGTAACTGATCCTTTGATGGAGTGCAGTTCACATGGAGAGCGGTTCACATGGAGAGTGGTTGTGTAAACAGGCCTCATCACTGTTCCTGGCCACTCCTAGCACTGTACTCTCCACAATATCATCAACACAAGAAAGACACGTAGAAAATTCATAGCCTGCCTCACATCCCTACATCTCCCCTGCAGCACTCTACAATAAGTCAACCACAGACAGCTAGCAGTGCCGTTTTTGAACTGTGACCCACAAAAATCTGACTCATATTGTCTCTCCCTCCCTGCGTTTGGCCCTGACTCGGGTATTCATAGTCTCGGCAGGCCCAGTCATCTCCTGAGGTAAGTGGGGCTTCCTTCCTAGAATTCATGGGTTCATCTCTTGCTTTTGGGAAGGTGTGAGTGTGTCTTCAGATTCAGGTCAGACGGTAAGCTGGCGTGAGTGATACCGCATCAGAGAGGTGGAGAGAGGCAGCGATGCATCCACTGGAAGTCCACGCCCCGGCGTGACAATGCGCGCCTCAGGGGGTGGAAGTAAGCGTATAGGTGGGGACAACAATGGCTGACGGGGGCGGTGGGTGGTGGGGGCGGTGGCTGACGGGGGCTGTGGGTGGGGTTGCGGGATGTCCAGGTTCGGCTGACCAAGCGTCCCCACCTTGGCCAGGCATGTGTTGCACAATCCCGAACGCGGAATTCTACACGTTTGGGAAGTCCCTGGGGGGGGGGGGTTTGTGTGTGTGTGTGTGTGTGTGTGTGTGAGCGTGAGGAGGGGCTGTTGGGGCCAAGCTGCCTAGCGGAAACAGGACTAGACTGTGTGTGCAGTGGACGTGACGTGAAGTGACTTGCGTCCGCATCTGACGCAGCTCGTAGTGAGGTCACACTTGCGCCAGACCGCCGGGCTCTCAGTGCTAGGCTTGGGAACTGTGGGAAAAGGCCAGTGAGCATGCCCAGTGTGCTCGGCCAGGCCAGACCAGACCAGACCCACACCTCGGGGGAGAAAAAGCAGATCTCGCTCAGAGTTTCTGCCTGGGGGGGTAGAAGCACATAAACTCCCATCACATCTGACTCCAAGCTCTACATCAACTTTATGTTTTGCTGTGCCTATACTTGACTGATTATAACTTAAAGTAGGTTAAAGTAGGTTTTTCTCCCATGTGAACAAAATCGGTTAGACAATAATTCTTTTGTTTCAGAGTGTGTGTGTGTGTATGTGTGTTTGTGTATGTGTGAGTGTGTGTGTGTGTGTATGTCAGTGTGCGGGGGCAGTGCAGTATAAAACAATTCACCCATGTTATTTGGCTGGCCTCTCCCGCATTGCTACTGGCAGATTTATGCTGCTGATCCTTGAGTTTAGTGTGAAAGTATTAGATCCATAAATACATGTGAGCGTGGCACAGTATTTACACAGAGTGCATACGTTCACACAGCCGTGGGTCTGTCTTGACATTGCGCAGGGCCTGGGAATTTGTTGAACAGTTCCCGTCTCTATTACACACACACACACACACACACACACACACGCACACACACACACACATGCACAGACACTGCGTATGTGCCCGGACTTGAGCGCTCTTTCCCGTCATTGGATGTTGCAGATGACGTCGCTGTACGGCGCACTCGCACTAGACAAGGAGGATGACGTCCACAAGTCCGCCGTTCTTTCCCCGAGCCAGAGGGCCTCTGGAGAGTTGCGCAACCAACGGGCTATTCCTCCAAGACTCACATGCAGGCCCAGCGCCATCACTCGGTCACCCCTCTTGTTATTGTTTTTGTTCGCAGCAAAGTGTTCTGGCTCTCTGGGGCGTCACTGTGTGCCTGGCTGCAGTAAGGACTCTGAGTAAAAAATGCCACAGTAGCAGCGTCAGCGTCATCGCTTACAGCCTTTAACCAAACAACCAGTAGTATTACTAATGCTATTGTTTACTCCACACACACTCCAACCTAACTCAAAAGACAAGATGTCCAAATAACAAAAAATACCAGCTGTCCTCCAGCTCTCCAGGTCTCCTCCATGATGACACGCTTTTTGAATATGTATCTGAAGTGGGATTACTGGTTTTTACATTACAAGTCTCAGTGCTGCGATGAGTTAACATCCTGAGGGATGATGGGAAACGGAATGCTACCATAATGTACACTAAAGCATACAGATTAGACCTGAGGGATTATGGGAAACGGAGTGTTACCATAATGTACACTAAAAACATACAGATTAGACCTAGCATATGGTCTCCATTGTGCTGTTTAGCATTTCATCTCTGGAGTCATTGTGTGGATTTGCTGTAGGTCTTTTATGTGGTGACCCAAAGGGACCTCTTTAACCTTTGAGCTGTAAACTAATCGACCCTGTCTGCACACAAAGGCTTCGTAAAAGTGTGTTAAAGTGAGAAGATGATGTCAGGAGGACACACTTAAAGCCCTTGTGCCCTGACCTGTAATCTCTTGCTCTGGCCGGCTCTGTGGCCTGTCAGCCACGACGAGGGGGACCGTGGGGGGGGGGGGAGACGTCAAGGTTTTTGTTTTAACGAGACGGATGTGATCCATCAGGTCATAAACGGCTCAAGAGGATGTTAGCGGCGAGCAGGACGGCGCGTGGAATGTCCCATGTAACACACACACGCAGACACAGACACACACACACACACACACACACACACACACGCAGACACATATACACCCACAGACACACACACACACACACACACACACACAGGCACATACACAGACACACCCACAGACACACACACACACACACACACACACACACACACACACACACACACACACACACAGGCACAGACACAGACACAGGCACATTCATAAAAGTAGGCTTTTGAGGTGAGCTTTGATGTGTGACAGCCAGTATCACAGCCGACCCAGATGAGCTCATGCAGACGCCAGATGAGTGGGAGATTTACGAAGCGCGTCGCTTGCGGGGATGGGGGGGGGGGGTATCCATCTTCAGAATCCTGCTCCTTCTGCTTCATTCCATCACCCTCGTCCTGCACACACCCCCCACACACACACACACACACCCCACACACACACAGACACACACACAGACACACACACACACCCCCCCCCCCCTGGCTGATAACATAGAGGGGCTCCTGTGCTTCGCAGTCATGCGTCAGAGTGCACGCTGTCCATCACAGTCCGAAATATCAGCTGCGATATCATGAAACCCTCGTCAGCAAAGCCGCAGCTGGTGGTCTGGTGGCCGCGCGTGTGGATATGGGGTACGAAGGGAAGTCAGCGCCTGGCCGATGTATAGACCAGAGACTTGGAGGAAGGACAGAGGAGGCGGGGTGGGGGGGTGGGGTGTCCATGCTGGGGGAGAGACTGAGGGACTTTCAAACCCACTGCTCCATCCCTCCCAGAACCCCTACAGAGACCCTTTGTGCTGCCTCAGCAGAAAGGCTGATGACCAACCCCCCACCCCCCGCCCACCCCCACCCTCTCTCACACTCAGCCCACATCTTCCCTGAACAGGGAGGACAGCAGAGAGAGGGAGAGAGAGAGAGAGAATAAGAGAGTGAGTAAAGAAAAGAGAAGAGAAAGGACTAATGTTTCTGCGCCCTCCTGTCTTCACGCTAGTAATGAAGCGGGCGAGTGTTTTCATTAGAGCGCATTCTCCGCATGCTAACGCTATCAGGGCTGTAGAGTGGAGAGCACTGGTCAGCCCCCAGCCTGGGAGAGGGGAGAGGGGAGTGGACCGAGGGCCGCGTGAGTAAAGACAGACGCCCCAGAGAGCTGGATCCCCAACAGAGACGGACGTGGAGGAGCTGTGGAAGATGGAGAGAGAGAGAGAGAGAGAGGGAGAGGGAGAGGGAGAGAGAGGCTTAACACTCCTTTATTGAAACAATATCAGGTGTTTAACCACTACACAATAAAAACATGTTAAAAGAGAGAGGGAGAGAGAGAGGGAGAGAGAGAGAGAGAGAGAGAGGGAGGTAGAGAAGGAGAGAGAGGGAGGGAGAGAGAGAGGGGGGAAGAGAGGGAGAGAGAGAGGGAGGAAGAGAGGGAGAGAGAGAGAGAGAGGGAGGTAGAGAGAGGGAGAGAGAGAGAGGTAGAGAGGGAGATAGAGGGAGAGAGAGAGGAAGGAAGAGAGGGAGAGAGGGAGAGAGAGGGAGGGAGAGAGAGAGAGGTAGAGAGAGGTAGATAGAGAGAGGGAGGTAGAGAGGGAGAGAGAGAGGAAGGAAGAGAGAGAGGGAGGTAGAGAGGGAGAGAGAGGGAGAGAGAGAGGAAGGAAGAGAGGGAGAGAGAGCAGGAGGAAGAGAGGGAGAGAGAGAGGTAGAGAGAGGGAGAGAGAGAGAGGGAGAGAGAGAGAGGGAGAGAGAGAGAGGATTCCCATGGGAGGTGTGAGTGGGTCCATGGCTACACAGACACAAACAGAGTCAGGCACGCACACAGACACACATACACACACACTCACAGACACACACACCCTATACACACACAAACATATAGGGGACACAAATTCCCTTTTGAGGAATTAATGTGCTGCAGGTGCAAGCGCTGGGGGCTGAGCTGGAGTAATGCACTTGAACTCCGGAGCCAAAGAGAGGTGTGTGTGTGTGTGTGGGTGTGTGTGTGTGTGTGTGGGGGGGGGGGGGGGGGGGTGTGGGTGGGTGTGTGTGTGTGTGTGTGGGGGGGGGGGTGTGTGTGGGTGGGGGTGTGTGTGTGTGTGTGTGTGTGTGTGTGTGGGGGGGTGTGTGTGTGTGTGTGTGTGTGTGTGTGTGTGGGGGGGGGTGGGTGTGTGTGGGTGGGTGTGTGTGGGCAGCTGCTTCTCCTCTCACTCACATAAGCAAGGAGGCCTCAGCAGAAGATGAGAGATTGAGGGAGACGGTTTGTTTTCGTTCTTCTTTCGTGTTTTGTTTGTGTGCATATGTGTGTGGGAGGGTGTGTGTGTGTGTGTGTGTGTGTGTGTGTGTGTGTGTGTGTGTGTGTGTGTGTGTGTGTGTGTGTGTGTGTGTATGTGTGTGTGTGTGTGTGTATGTGGTGTGTGTGTGTGTGTGTGTGTGTGTGTGTGTGGTGTGTGTGTGTGTGTGTGTGTATTTGCTCATACCCACCTGTGTCTGTTCATGGCCTCTGCATCATCACCCATCCCTGGGTATCCCTCACTCTGCAGTGAGTCCGAGAAGCTTCCGTCCATCGGAGGGGCCACACAGCACCGTCTTGTCGAGTGGTCACTGCATGAGGCCACACAGCGCCGTCTTGTCGAGTGGTCACTGCATGAGGCCACACAGCGCTGTCTTGTCGAGTGGTCACTGCATGAGGCCACACAGCACCGTCTTGTCGAGTGGTCACTGCATGAGGCCACACAGCACCGTCTTGTCGAGTGGTCACTGCATTAGGCCACACAGCACCGTCTTGTCGAGTGGTCACTGCTGTGGGGATGGACAACACAGATGTCTCTCAGTCCTGGACCAGAGCGACTGGCTGTTATCAGGCTCATTATATTCTTTTCATCTGGACTCTGTGCGTCAGCAACAGACACACACACACACACACACACAGACACACACACACACACACACCACCCCTTCAGTAATGAAGCAGCTGGGAGGATTATCTGTCAGCTGGGGCTGGTGTGGAGGAAGCCAGAGCTGGAGGGACGCAGAGCAATCTGTTCCCCAGACACCCAACTTTCAAAGCCCCACTCAGAGCAGCACACAGAGGTGAGGTGACAAGCCCCGGGGGGGGGGGGGGTGCAGCATCTGGACTAGGAGAGAAGAAACCAGCTAAACATGTCTGTGGTCGGTCACATGATTCACCGGACACATGTCTGTGTTCGGTCACATGATTCACCCTTTGTTGCTTTTTACCTTGATGTTCCAGCCACTTCTGCATTCGGTGACGTGACGTCACACTTGAAACATGTTGATGATGATTTATGACGGACTGATAGTTAGCTTAACGCATAACCTCGGCCTTTGATTACTGCGCACTTATGGAGCAGATGTGACCTTTCGAGGAGGCATCTGGTGTCTCCTAATGCAGCCCTGACTCCTCTAAAGGCCTTTAATGACCTCCGCAGGACCCCATCCCTCAACCTCCGACAGGGGTGACGGCCTCTCTACTGTTGTTTTCAGATATTAGCACTCTCACAGATGCATTTTATTTCCTGATGTTTTCAATAAATAGCCAGAAAGAAACAATTATGAGACGTAATGTGTAATGAGGGGAGAGCTGGATAAAGATCCACAATTTAACGTGTATCTGAATATTTTCTTTCATGAGAGTATTGCAGTTAAATATTGAATGATAGTACATGTAGTTGATAATTTCAGCCATAATAATTAAAGAAATGAAGTCTAGTATTGTGTTCCAATCTTGAACTTCAGCCAAGTGAATGACTGTATCCTATCCACTGAACATTCATCTATGATGTCTGAGCAAACTTGACTGAGTTACATGTTGCCATGACTGCTGCCTTTAATCTTCATCAAACTGAAAATGAAAAACAAACAAAATCCATACTGTTGTTAGCCTGAGTCTGTCCCCACTCTCACATCAATGTGCCTCCTCAGGGTAGTGAGAGACACGTACTGGGACACAAAGAGATAACAGAAAAACACGAGGCGGAAAAAAATATGTATACTGTCCAGAACCTGTTAGATAAACCTCCTAAATGAATGTTTACGTCCAATCCTTTCCCAAGCGTACACGTTTCTGTACATCCAAGAGCTATACATCCTGAAGTCCACCACTCTAAAGCTGTGTTTACGGAACACCAGTGTCCTCCTTCCTCTGGACCACACGGCGCTAAGACACTTCTCACTTCTCACTTCTGACCACAGCGCTAAGACACTCCTCGCTTCTGACCACGGCCAGCACACACAGTTGTCCAGCACATCTAGAGGAGCTCACGTGTCGGCGGTTCAGAGATTCCTCTTGTACTGTACTGATATTGGTGGTGAGGAAAGGTCAGAGCTGGTGTGCTGATGGTGAGGAGAGGTCAGAGCTGGTGTGCTGATGGTGGTGGTGAGGAGAGGTCAGAGCTGGTGTGCTGATGGTGGTGGTGAGGAGAGGTCAGAGCTGGTGTGCGGATGGTGAGGAGAGGTCAGAGCTGGTGTGCTGATGGTGGTGGTGAGGAAAGGTCAGAGCTGGTGTGCTGATGGTTGTGGTGAGGAAAGGTCAGAGCTGGTGAGGCCCAAGCTTGTCCTCCTGCTGCAAGGCTTCATTTTGCACGTGTTGAAGGATGCAGAGCTGAGTGGAGCAGGTCTCTGTCTGGACGCACACACACTTGCCCACTCCACACACACACGCTTGCCCACTCCACACACTCTTGCCCACTCCACACACGCTTGCCCACTCCACACACGCTTGCCCACTCCACACACTCCACACACACTTGCCCACTCCACACACTCGACACACACTTGCCCACTCCACACACTCCACACACGCTTGCCCACTCCACACACACTTGCCCACTCCACACACACTTGCCCACTCCACACACACTTGCCCACTCCACACACTCGACACACACTTGCCCACTCCACACACACTTGCCCACTCCACACACTCCACACACACTTGCCCACTCCACACACTCGACACACACTTGCCCACTCCACACACTCGACACACACTTGCCCACTCCACACACTCGACACACACTTGCCCACTCCACACACTCCACACACGCTTGCCCACTCCACACACACTTGCCAACTCCACACACACTTGCCCACTCCACACACTCCACACACACTTGCCCACTCCACACACTCAACACACACTTGCCCACTCCACACACACTTGCCCCCCCACACACTTGCCCCCCCCCCCTCGTTCCGTCTCCCGCGGGGTTTGCATGTGCGTTTCTCGCCATGATTGCGCTGCCACGGAATGTCAAATAATAATAGTGCAGTGAGGGAAAATAATGAGAGAGCTTGATCGGAAGTGAGTAACCCCCCCCCCCCCTTACACACACACACACACACACTCCCCCCCTTTCCTCCCTGCTCGGGCTAATCCAGGTGCTGACGGAGAGCTGATTTCTTTGTGCTGGGGTTTTACAGGACGTGTTTCTGAAACTCCCTCTCAGATGGGAAAGATCGGATGCACCATGGGAGGCTCACTTCCCACTTTTCCCACACCACCGGTCGCTCTGTGTGTGTGTACTGTATGTGTGTGTGTGTGAGTGAAAGTGTATGCACTTTGTGTGTGTGTGTGTGTGTATGTGTGTGTGTGTGTGAGTAAAAGTGTATGCACCTTGTGTGTGTGTGTGTGTTTCTGTAGAACACACCTTATGTATGTGTCTGTGTATGTGCTGTTCTCCTCTTGGGTGCAGTATTTGTATTATGTTTCTGTGTGTACGTGTATGTTTGTTGTTTGTTATGCAGCATAAACTAACAAGCGACAACCACAAGCAGCCATGTGTATTCTACTCCCTCGTCTGAGCGCGACGCCACTGGTGCAGGTTGCCTTGATCAGGTCCCCTGTGACGGGTCACACTGAGCCATGCTGTGAAGCCCTCCTGCCTGTGTGTTGGGTTTCTTTGGTGCTTTCCCATGCTAAACAGCCCGCGCTGAGGGGCCCTTCCAGACAGCAGTTTTATCTGTGTCAGCAGAACGGCTTTCGTCACTGTTTGTGTATGAGAATCAAGGCCTTGTTTGTGTGTGTGTGTGTGTGTGTGTGTGTCTGTCTGTGAGCAAATTGTCTTGTCTGTGTTTGTGTGTGGGTGTGTGCCTGTGCTATAGGTTGAGTGAGAGTGTGTTAGTTTGTGTGTTTGTGTGTGTGTGAGAGAGAGAGAGAGAGAGAGAGCAAATTGTCTTGTCTGTGTTTGTGTGTGTGTGTGTGTGTGTGTGTTTGTTTGTGTGTCTGTGTGTGTGAGACTGTGTATTTGTGTGGGAGCCTGTGTGAGCGTCCGCTGAGTCTGCACTCATGTTTGTGGCTTACCTCCCTGCTGGTTTATAAGGCTTTGATGCTGTGGATGGGGAATGAGAGTGCACTTTGGTTAAACAGGCCCCTTTTTTCATCCTTTTTTTAGTCCCCCCCCCCCCCACATCCTCTGCACCAGACACAGCTGGACTGTGAGCTCATCCCTAAGAGATGGTTCTGCGCCCGACAACACCACATTCTTTCTTACAGTCCATAAAAAAAACACACTAACACCCCTTCTTCATTTTCACTGCTAGCTCCAAAAAAGCAAAAAAAAAAACCAAGCCCATCAGCACTTGATAAATCGACTTTATAAGACGTCTTTGAAATACAAGATATGTGGGATATGACATTGAGCCTTCAGTGTGGTAGTGTGGCTTGCCCATAGCTCTGGGTCGACACTGGGCCAAGTGTTTGAGACGAGCGTGTAATTGCCATAATAGTTTACACGCCGGGGTCACAGCGGCCACCCTTATATAAGTCGTCCAACAACAACGCTCTTTGATTAACATGCACAGACCGAAACAAGCAGCAGATTGATAGTGGCCGACCGCCGACCGCTCTATGGACCACAGTACAGTAATGTGATTTAAGACCTGCAGTCGATCTCAGCCAGGCCAGAGGCCTGCCCTCATATCTGCACTGTTCTACCAGTGGTCTATGAAGAACTCACAGGTGTGTATTTAGCGCCTGTTTGCACCAACGGCGGCTATTTTCTATTGAAATCCTACAAAGTTCAGCGTTCACAGCACTCAGCACCCTCAGAGGCAAAAAGCCCTCGGCGCTGACCGTTTACTTTCCGCAGCGCTCAGAGTGCTGAAAGTTGAAATATTTTAGAACAGCGCTGGCCTCGTCAACGTCACTTCTCTCTCGACGACCAATCAAAACTTTGTAACCTAGCAACAAAAAACACTTGACAAAGAGCTCTGAAAATGAGGTTGAGGGCGCTGTCAACGCAAAAAACGTGATTGGTGGACACAGGGCCTTAATGATCTACTTTTACTGTTGGAATCACTATTTGATCTCACACCCAACTACAGTGGTCCATAGATTAGCTTATTAGCATAGCTTAGCTTATTAGCATAGATAGCTTATTAGTCAAAATGCTGGTCCCCTGGTCACAATCAGTTGAAAACTCCTGATATATTAGAGTAGAGACACCCTGAGAGTGTCTGAGAGAGAGAGAAATAAAAGAGAGAGGGAGAGATAGAAAGAAAGAGCGATAGAAAAACACTGGCACAGCTCGCGTGAAAGTAACATGAGTGTACTACTCTGGTGCGCTCTTAAAACCTGCTCAATTACTCCACAAAGTCCCGCTCCAATACCGACAACAAAGACTTATTTCGAAGTGAATGCACAGGCCTCGCCAAAGCACGGCCGCTCAGCCTTGAACTGTTCCACAGGCCCGGTGTGGGAGGACTGTGCCCCACCTCAGAGAGAGGCCCAGCCTTGCTGCAGTGGACGCTTGCTGCAGTGGACGCACTTTCACACAATGCAGCGCGAGGCCCGGAAGGGGCAGGAAGGAAGAATTAATAATGCGTCCGCCATAGAAAACGCAGACGCAAGGGCTCGTATCTTTGGCCGAATACATCCGTTTATTCAATCAACTGCTGCTTAATACATGGGATGTCAGAGTGTGTGTGTGTGTGTGTGTGTGTGTGTGTGTGTATACATACTGTATGTGTTTTTTTACTTTCTTATGGCCCACCAACCAAGCCCAAATGCTTTAAACATGTGAAAGCACTCTGCAAATTAAACAACACTTATTCAATACCCTTTATGACCCTGTATCGGGCCGTAGGAGCGGGTTGGGGTTGGGGTCCAGGAAGTGAGCTTGGGGTGCAACTGAGGCTCATGTCTGGGATAGTTTAAAGTGTGTGTGTGTGTGTGGTGTGTGTGTGTGTGTGTGTGTGTGTGTGTGTGTGTGTGTGTGTGTGTGCGTGTGCGTGCGTGTGTGTGTGCATGCGTGTGTGTGTGTGTGTCTGCATTGCATTCTGGTGATCATGGAGATTTCTTGAGGTTTTGGGCCTCCTTGGTGTGTGTTTGGGTTTTTGTCCTTGTCTGAGACAGGGAGCCAGGGCTGTGGTCATGCTGTTGGACTTAAAAGGATGTGCATAATTTAACTCTTAATTTCCAAATTCAGTACAGAGGACCAAAGCTGAGAGAAACCCAATGAGGTCCTTTGCTGAGGTCTGCTATGATTTGCACTGACTCTTGAGTGGGAAAGCCATGACACATGAACCCTAATCACTTGTTTTTTTTTTCTGTTTTGTTTTTTAATACTTTTGTATCTGTCTCTGTCTCTGGAAATAGGATAGTTGTCAGGAGAAGCATCTCAAACATGCATTGAATTAATGTGTGGTGGCATCACTGGATAATTATCTCAAGAGCAGTGGTGATATGCTATGATTTGGGTTGGTTTGCCACAGTTCTGTAAGGCTTTGAACTCATGACATCCGAGACATGCCATAGCTGTAAACCAAAAACAGCCCGATGGTGACACCTCATAGATCCGAGTTTATATTCTACATGGCAAAAATGTGAAAAAGGCATCTCATTCATCATGGATTGATTCCAGGATCTCTGAGCACACGCCAGTTGTAAGAGACAAAAATGTTTATTGTGAAAAGTTGCATAGTGAACCGTCTTTGTTAACGGGAATGACTTACCAAAACCATTTGTTTGTCAAACTCTTGGAATTTCTGGACAGTGTTACAATTGTCTCTGCCTGTAGAGCCATGGTGTTTGTTTACTGGGCCTCCTCCTTAAGAGAACACACAAACACACTTATTTTAGAGCATATCTGACCTGAGGATCTGAGACACCATGTATAATTAAAGGCTGGGTTTGCAACACAAACAATCAAAGTACCTCCAATCTCTCTCTCTCTCTCTCTCTCTCTCTCTCACTCTTTCTCCACTCCCCATTGTCTAGTGACAGTGTTTGAGAGGATTTTTACTGTCACCGCTGGCATTTAGATAAACCATCCTTTGTCTCTATGGGATCAGATCACAGCAGTGTAACCTGTTGCTTCACCCATTGTTTCTAAAGAATCTTGGCTTCTACACTATAATCAACCCCAATTTAGTCTTAACTTCTCTCTCTCTCTTCTCTTCTCTCTCTCCATCTTCTCAATTTAATTTCAATTCAAGAAAGCTTTATTGGCATGAACGTTTCAATAACATTATTGCCAAAGCTCCATTACATGTACACAAAAATATAAATAAAATAATGTTTAACAGAACTGTAAAATAAGTAAGACATAAAAGTTAAGCGACAATTCTTCTCTCTCTCTCTCTCTTCTCTCTCTCTCCCTTTTCTCTCTCTCCCTCTTCTCTTCTCTCACTCCCCCTCTTCTCTCTCTCTCTCTCCCTCTTCTCTTCTCTCTCTCTCCCTCTTCTCTTCTCTCTCTCTCCCTCTTCTCTCTCTCTCCCCCTCTTCTCTTCTCTCTCTCTCACTCCCTCTTCTCTCTCTCTCTCTTCTCTCTCTCTCCCTTTTCTCTCTCTCCCTCTTCTCTTCTCTCACTCCCTCTTCTCTCTCTCTCCCCCTCTTCTCTTCTCTCTCTCTCTCACTCCCTCTTCTCTCTCTCTCTCTCTCTCTTCTCTCTCTCTCCCTTTTCTCTCTCTCCCTCTTCTCTTCTCTCACTCCCTCTTCTCTCTCTCTCACTCCCTCTTCTCTCTCTCTTCTCTCTCTCTCCCCCTCTTCTCTTCTCTCTCTCCCCCTCTTCTCTTCTCTCTCTCTCTCTCTCTCTCTCTCCCCCTCTTCTGCTGTGTACTCCCAGTCTCTTGCCCTAGTTTAGTTCTCTGCTGAGAAATGCTGAGAACGACTCCAGAGGGGAAATGTCCACATGTTGGATGAGACGAGAGACTCAGACAGGTGGCCAAACCAGCGGTCAAGTTCAACCGTCTGCAGACAGACTACAAACATGATACACGAACATGACCAAGGGCAATCTTCATAAATCAGCTGGCAGATATATTTTTAGTATATTTACAATTTACACAGAAGCGTATTTAGTCTACAGTCTACAAGTCTACAAAAAGATAAGACTCAACTTGATAATAAACACTGGCTTTGAACGGAAGGATTACAGTAAAAGTTTGCTTTTTGGACTTATGAATGTATACAGCAGGTAAACAGGAACATTAGCTGGACAGGCAGATTTGACACTCACATCCTGTATTTACAATCTAGGCTAATTTCCTGACCAAAAAAAAAAAAAAAAAAGCTTGAATTCAGCTATTGGTGGTTGGACATTAAGATGTTTGTATTGAATTTCCTCAGCACCTCCTGAATGTACCGACAGACCATAATTCCTGAGCTCAGCATGACGTCTCTAGGCATCAGTCCAACGCTGATAGGTTCCTTTTCCCATGATTCTGAGACTGAAATATAAAGGGCGGTCACCTCAATATTTACAAGGACTCTGTTGCCCCCCACCCCAGATCCATCTGCCTCCTTTCCCTCCGTTGCTGGAGACCGGACAGAGCCTCTGTGTTGTCCTCGTGTCATCCACTCCGTCCACTTCCTGTGAAGAGCGACGCAGACCCGGAGGCTCAGGCGCAGGGGCGTCCATGGCCCAGGGAGGTGAGGAAGTCCCATGGCCTCGTGGGACCTCATCATATTGGGATCTAGGGGGCATCTCTGGCCTGTAGTCCCACGGCCGCCCGCGTTATCGCCGGCGTCCATCTGCACGGCCCCAACAAAGTGCTCTCGACTGTCCTCGAGATAATTGGGTGGGCTAGAGACCGACGCACACGGAAGTGCGTATTCCTGTTTGAAGAGATACCGCCAGAGCTGGGTGGTAAATGCCTCATCCCAGACTCTCCTGTGTGTGCCAGCGTTTTAATGGGACGCTCGAGAGAGATGCCCAGTCAATGGATGCCACCTCTCCCCTGGCATTCTACACAGTCTGCTTGAGTGTGGTCTGCCATTTTTGTTTTCCCTCCTGTTTCACATTCCTCATCTCTCAGCAGACGCATTCCAAGCAATTCCATGTGAGTGAGGAGGAGATGAGGCAACTGCCAAGCTTGGTTTCCGCTTTCAAAAAATTGTTTGAGAGTTTTCAATCAACTGCATACTAGCTGTGCTCACAAACAGCTTTGGCTGACGCGAGAGGAGAATTTGATCTACCGCAGTCTCGCATGCAGAGCAGCAGTACACCGGTGCCAGGTGAGATTGGGCCCGGGCAGACGATCGGGTGACAACACAAGGCAGTATCAAGGAGTTCATCTCATCAGGAATGCCAGTTTTAAAACAGCAGGAATGAGCCAGCAAGGAGCCATATGAAAAATGACACTTATTTTGAACAAGCAAATAAAAAACATTAGAGGTGGTTCAGATTGGCTTCACTTACACAAGACAGTGTTAAAGGAGAGGAGGTACAGACACAACACAGTGTTAAAAGCACACTATGCAGGCTTTTTAGCTTAATATGCACGTTTTTTAGCTTAATTTACCTTCATTTACCAGCTTCAGAGTCATTGGAATGGTTATATGACTTTTTTCGGGTTGAATGGTGGCCGTCTCGCTTCCCCCTAGCGCCTGTGAGCGGAAAAACCACCCTTGCAACTGTGGGCCGGCGGGCCGACGGCATCAGTGTCAGGAAGTATAATGAGTGTAACGAATTGCTTTACTGCATTCAAATACACATACACGCCAGGCACCGGCTAGAAAAAGGATGCGATGGAGTTTCTCAGACATTCGTCATGACAGAGCAAGCGAAAAATAAGCAAAAACCTACTGCATAGTTTACCTTTAAAGGAGTGGAGGTACAGACACAAGACAGTGTTAAAGGAGTGGAGGTACAGACATAAGACAGTGTTAAAGGAGAGGAAGTACAGACACAAGGAGTGGAGGTACTGGAATGCCAAGAGGTCTGTGCCCACAAGCGCTACGCATGTATGTGTATAGCATTACTGAACTCCCAGTGGTGTGTAAGGGAGAACTGACCAGCTGGTCGGCCTGACACATACCTAAGCAGTTGTGCAATACCAACACCACCTCACCATCTTAATTGCTCTGATGTTTGCAGTGAGGGTGATGAATGACATATCATGAGTGGCAATCGTTTCAAGTCAAAAACATAATATTCTAAGGGCTGGGCTCTCACTGTGTTTGTGTGTGTGTGTGTGTGGGGGGGGGGGGGGTGGTATGCTCGATGGATTGCTGAGTGATTCAGTAATTCAATTCCACCAGGCAGACGTGGGGCCGAGTGGACCTCTTAGAGCAGGAGGCCTCTGTTGTCATAACACAGAGAGAGAAAGAGAGTTAACGGGCCGGTCCATATGGCGTCGCACATGTTCGCAGTGATGACCTCATCGCACATGCTGGACTAGGCACGTTCTGAGCAGTATCTCCGTTGAGGCCTACAAGGAGACCGATATGTAAACACACACACACACACACACACACACACACACATACACATGCTGATATGGTGAATGGAGGTGCTATCTCCTATGTTTGTGTCCAGCAAGGGGACACGGTAGTGAGGACATCATCTAATGCATTAGGACACGGTAGTGAGGACATCATCTAATGCATTAGGACACGGTAGTGAGGACATCATCTCATACAGCGCCGTCCATAATTTTGGCACGTGTTGAGGTGGCCACCTGTCATCACCTCATGAATCTTTTACGTAACAGCTGGTGATCTTTAGCACTGGTCTGAAATGTTATTGAAACGTTCTTAGGTGAGGAGCTTACACAAGCCTGCTTCCACATAGTAGTCCATACCAATGGTGAGGCTAGGACTATGATGCATGCAAGTTCTCCTGTGCAGCTTATTTCAATTACTTTTCAAGTCAATAGGTGTTCAGTACCTCTTTATGTGTTAAATGGCTGTATACCTTCATTAAAACACAAAGGTTTTGTTTGGGGCCTGTGTGCCAGAGCAACCTCAACAGATGAGAGTGGGCCCAATGTATGCACTGAATAGGCACACTCTCCTGCAAACAGGCTGTCATAACATTGCCAGCCTTGTTATCCCTTGGACAAACAGCTTAATGAAGAGGTAATCTTTATGCAACACAAACAAGTAATTACATACTCAGAGCGTCCCTATACTCTGCACACAGAGCTTGTTCTGTATTTGGAAGAGATTCCAAACTCCCCCAGCAAAAAAAGAAAAAAAAATGCACACACACACACACACACAATAATCATAAACAAAAAAGCAGTGCATTGCCGAACATCTGGACCCTCCGATTAAACATCCATTTGGTGACCTGAGCTGGGAACGATTTGTTCACCGGCAGTGCAGTCTCCTCTTGCCAAAGAGTGGAGAAAAAGCTGGAATGAGGCGGGGTGCAGGGAGGTGGGGAGGGTGGAGGGGCAGCGGGTATGGAGTTCATTTGGCAAACTCCTGAGCTGTATACTACTATGATATTTGGCAGCACTGCAGCAGATGAAATCTGCCATTGGAGTTTCATTCATTTGGCAGGATGGGAGGGTGCCAGTCACTTGTCCCTGGGGGGATCCATCCCACCCATATCAGGGTCAAAATGGCTCTCCTATAAACACTGATTAAATGCCCTGGAAATGGCTCCCCGGCTCTGTGTTACACATTAAGGCCTGAAGGAAGAAAGCTCAGGAGTCGGGAGAATGAGGGAGAAAGAAAATATCTGCACAAGCGAATGCAAAGACAAGAAAGAAAGAGAGAAAGGAAGAGAGAAAGAAAGAAAGAGAAAGAAAGAGAGAAAGGAAGAAAGAAAGAAAAGGAAAAATAATTGGATAACTACAACATAACCTCAGCATCTGTTGCTAATTTTTACAAGTGTGATGATTTGTGAGTATCAAGCACCAAAGTTGCAAAGTCCCTCTTTACTTTTGTTAGTTTTATAATTACTCTTTTTTACTGAGAGTTTATGACGGCCCTTAGAAGGGTTGAATATTGCACTGGAATGTTCTGGAAGGTTTAAGAATATGTTTAACCCATTATTAACCATTTGGTCTATTGGAATACTGTACAGTAGGTAGTCATTAAAGCTGCAGTTGGCAAGATTTGTTTGATCATATTCACTGAAACCGACACTATGCTCACATACACTATGCTCAACATAAATCAGCCGGTTTTAGAAAAAAACCCGCACTTCTACCTCCACCTAGAGCCTGTTATTGGTTTTGCAAAAATACACAGCTCCCGGTTCTTCTGGTCCAATCAGAGCAGGGCTGTGTGAGATCTGACTGTCAATCACAGTCTGGTGCGCACTGACGAGCACAAACTCGATGAGAGGGTGCTCGGTGGTAGTGGGGGAGGGGCATGAGAGTTAGGGGACTAAGTTCCCTCAATCTGTCAGACTTGCCAACTGCAGCTTTAATTGATCATCAAGGAGCTAGCATCACTATAACCTATTGACACAAGACATGGAATGTCATTATGAATACCTTGCAACTGAAATGACAGACGCATGGCAGACAGGGCCAAGGACAGGTCAAAGTTCACCTCAGCATCTCAGACAGCCAAAATGGTTTAGCACTGTAGTTTTGCATTCCTTTTGAAAACCAGAGGTGCAAGTGCATCCAGATATTTAATGTCAAAAGAAGAATGCAAACAGTTACCATAAAGACAGATGTTCTTTCTTGGAGATTTCATATAATAAAACCATGCAATGCATGGTGAAACATACTGTGCATTCTAACAGTACACCTTATCTGGATTGCATTTCTATTGGATAGAGGCATTTACCTGCAGATTAACATTAGAAGTCAGACACAAAAATCAGCTTTCGCTAACAGATATCAAGCTGCGCCCATGAGACAGGGCTAAGGTCAAAGTGCACTGACAGCTCTGTCCTGTTGGGAAGATGATTGAGCAACGGACACATGAATAGTGCATATCTCGCACGCCTGCAAACAGCTTTACCAGATGCTACCACCTCTCGCCTCTTCACTGTTGAAGAGGTGTGCGGCTAGTCTCATTTCTTTCCTAGTCACCTAGGAGACAGCATCTGAGAGGACTTATAAAGGCGGCTTGTGGAATCCTAACATCACCCTGACGTTGTCCTCCACCCAACTGTATTCTCACAGGGATTCCATCAGTGAGGCAAGCCATGAATATTTGAATCTGGGACTTTCTTGTTTATCGCCAAGGTCCAAGGATGCTGATGCTGCTTGTCGTAAGAGTGCATCTTAGATTAGTGTCACTCCCAGGCCGCTGACCCCGTCCGGGGGACCTTAATGGAATCGTTGGAGTCCGCCAGGGCGGACTCTCGCTGACCCAGCAGCTGCAGAGCTCTCCTGAGGCACTGCAAAAGAGCTGCTTCATTCATACAGTATGCGGGGAGCTGAAGGGGGACTGGGGTTTCGTTCACCAGGCAAATGAATGAGCTAGCAACAACATCCAGCGTGCTCCAAATCAGCTTTCATTCATTCAAACTAGAGCAAGGCAATGGCCAGAAGTTACCAAAATTATGTGTATGATGCTGTGTGTGCTGACCATTAAGCCTCTACTAAAACACTTTTGTTTGAACTATCAGTGTGATTTGTAGTATGATTTAGTGATTCTACACATACCAGATGAGTATGGGTCATTTAATTTACAAAGCTAAAGTGTTTTAAGTTTCAAGCCCCCCAGAAGGAAGCAGAAAATGCAACACTACCACCCAAATCCCATCCCGTGTCTCGAGAATTTTATTAATGTGGGAAAACAAAGAAATTTAGGGCTCCACTTGAAAGATTGAAAACATTACTTAGACCATTATCTGTGCTTTGAGACTAACACACAATGCATTACTCTGCCCTGTGTTCTTCGTCCAAACATGTATATTTAGTTTGGAGGAATTAAAAGACTGCAATTTTCAGTTTAGATGTGGAAAAAACAAAACACTATTTCTAGCCAGCCTTCTGAAATAGACCAAAGCAGAGAAGATCACGAACGTGTGGGAGTGTGCCTTTGCGTCGTTGATTCTTTCTTTTACATGCGGTTTAGCAAGGCAATTCTGATTTACATCTAAGAATGTCGACTGTGATTATGTGCTGAGCTACGGCTGCAGCATTTGTGCGTATTCCATGCACAGGTTCTACGGCATTTCTGCGTATTCCATGTACAGGTTCTACGGCATTTCTGCGTATTCCATGCACAGATTCCTGAGGTACCGTGGCACCATCCAGTACACTCCAGTGCCAAGTGTTTGTAGGTTAAAGCCAAAACTAACCTCACGGGGGGGGGGGGGGGTACTGCACGTAGATCATCTCAAAGTCATGCCAAGCGATAACTTCATTAAGTGTGTTCAAGTGCATTCATCTGTTGTCCATTTGAGGTCCTGTCTGGAGACTGAGAAACAGCCAACCTCAAATCAATGTTATGCAAGCCTCTACGGCTGAGGAAGATATCAGTGTTAGGGTGCCCTGGCCAGGATGAAGGGTTTGAATGCTCTTTGTAGAATGCCTTATGAGATTAGTATACTAATCAGTGCCTTATGAGTTTAGTATACTAATCAGTCTTCCACAGTGACAGAGTACTTTAGTGTGCATCTTATTAGCACGTCTAATGTTATTCCCACTTGCTCTCAAGGTCTTACATAATTCATTATTGAATAAACACATGCAATGAACTCAGACTCGAGGGTCTCACAAATGGATTTGGTGCTGACTAATGTGACTCAACTTGATCAGTGTTGTAAGATGAAATGTTTATTATTCAGAAATGCCTCATAAATAAGATATCAATGTGTGTATTTAGACAGAGCAGTCATATTTTGGCTGTCATTTTAATGAGGTGTAATAATTCCAAGTTTGTCAAACACACCCTCTTTCTGCTAAATGAACTTGGAAGAAGATGTGACAGACATTATGCTTAAATGGAGTGTTTTTGCACTGGAATTGTTTTCCTGTGGCTTGCAAACAATTTTCAATTTGAGCCTAGGAAAAACAAAATGACAGGGTTTACTATTTCAGAAAAGAAACCAGACGGCAGGCCAGAGTGAAGTCTTTGATGGGCAAATAGTGGTTTGGGGGGGTTCAAAGGGCAATGAAAATAATCACAATTGTTGCCCAAAAATATGGAAACTAAAAAAAGAGCTCCTACGTTCATGGTGAATTCCCCTGCAAGTGTGCTTGCAAAACCCTAAAGAACTTTTAACCTCAGTAGGAGGACACTTTGTAATTCCGATTTCAGTTTGTAATTCCGATTTGTTTTCTTTGTCATTACCGCTGCTTGGGACTCCGGAGTGCTTAAAGACAGAAGACTCCGGAGTGCTTAAAGACAGAAGACTCCTAAAGACAGAAGACTCCGGAGTGCTTAAAGACAGAAGACTCCGGAGTGCTTAAAGACAGAAGACTCCAGAGTGCTTAAAGACAGAAGACTGCCTCCTACTCAGCAATGAAGTAAAGGGATCACAGCTCCCTGTGCACTTTAGACATGACATTCCCATCCGTCTCTGCCATGCCCACATATGCTTTGGGACTGTGACGAGTTTAACAGGAGGGATTGGAGGTTGAAATCGGTCAAGGTTCTTTTCCACTAACTCTGCATGAATGGGAAAGAAATGCAAAGATCTGAGATGGGACATGCACTTAAGTAAACAGACAGGTTTTTGATTAATGCATGTGGACAGAGTATCATCAAGCTTTTATCACCACTTGAACTATGATGTTAGCAAAAAGCAACAAACTGTACAAAATGTCTCTTCAAAAAGATAAGCCTACATGGCACAGGTTGCAATGAAGTAGAGGACGTCTCTCTCTCATCTGTTCATCTGTTCTAACTTCCACTCCCTCATTTCTCTCTCTCGCTCTCTCTCATCTGTTCTAACTTCCACTCCCTCATTTCTCTCTCTCTCTCTCGCTCTCTCTCTTCTGTAAAGACTCTCCAACCTCCCTCAGTGCCGCTGGTATCAGAGGGAGATTAGGAACACCCTGGTTGGCTATTGTCATTTGCCATCACGTCCCAGCAGGACCCTCTGGATGCTTGAGAGCAGTTTGTAACAAGACAGAATGTTTCCCTTTTTTCCCAACCTTTTATCAGCTACTGTCACTTCCTTTGAGGTCATTACCCCCTTCTTCTCCATGCCCCCCCTCCTTCCTTCTCTTATCAAGTTAATTAGGGCATTAGTATAAAGGCTGGTCCAGAGAAAGAGGAAGAAAAAGACTGAGGGTTCAAACGAGTTTGTCCAGTGCTAGAGTTCCCCTAAAACAAAACAAAAGAAAACAAAACAGGCAAAAAATATATTTTATGATTCACTGGCACGTTGAACATTCTACAAAGCCTGTCATTAAGGTTAAGTGGATTCTTTTATGCACACAGAATATAAATCTATTTAGGACATATGGAGGATAAATAAGCACCCCTTTTGTTGAAATAATACCGCCTGAGATAATAAAGCAGATTGTTGAAATATTAATTTATTTCCACTGCTTTTTTCTCTCTTCGGAGCATGCTGCAAGAAGTCCACCACCACAGATGGATTGCTTCAAGAAACCACATCCCCAAAAGGCATCCCTCTCAACCCTACGTTTAGTTTACGAACTACAAAGAGAAGCCGCAGTCAGCACACCCTTGTGAAAGAGGCTAAAATAAAGCAGCAAGCCTGCAGCGTGTCCAGTGGTGAAGCCCTGCCCAGTGCCATAGCAAAAGTCTGCTGGCAGACAAAAAGGGTTAAGGAATCCCATGAGGTCCTGTGTACAATGGAGGGTTTTTTTTTATCTTGTTAAAATCAGTCAGATGTGTTTACTGATATATGATAGATGGGCAATATATGAGGGTGATGACATTAAAGTGCAATCTATTCCATTTGAACCCTTCTCACTGTACATGGAAGGGTTTAACACATCAAGGGCGGTAGCACGCCCTTAAAGGAGTGAGCTAACCAGCTGAATCCATGTACATGAGTAAGAGTGAATTAGAGATGGGAAGGGCAATTCACTTTTTGTACTTTTAGGATCCAAATATTTGTACAGGAACCATACTGTCCATGCTGCCAGGACACTTGGTTGTTCTGCTAGTGTGGTTATCCTGCTGCTCTCTATGCTAGTGCGGTTATCCTGCTGTTCTCTATGCTAGTGTGGTTATCCTGCTGCTCTCTATGCTACTGCTGCTCTCTATGCTAGTGTGGTTATCCTGCTGCTCTCTATGCTAGTGTGGTTATTCTGCTGCTCTCTATGCTACTGCTGCTCTCTATGCTAGTGTGGTTATCCTGCTGCTCTCTATGCTAGTGTGGTTATCCTGCTGCTCTCTATGCTACTGCTGTTCTCTATGCTAGTGTGGTTATCCTGCTGCTCTCTATGCTAGTGTGGTTATCCTGCTGCTCTCTATGCTACTGCTGTTCTCTATGCTAGTGTGGTTATCCTGCTGCTCTCTATGCTAGTGTGGTTATCCTGCTGCTCTCTATGCTAGTGTGGTTATTCTGCTGCTCTCTATGCTACTGCTGCTCTCTATGCTAGTGTGGTTATCCTGCTGCTCTCTATGCTACTGCTGTTCTCTATGCTAGTGTGGTTATCCTGCTGCTCTCTATGCTAGTGTAGTTATCCTGCTGCTCTCTATGCTACTGCTGTTCTCTATGCTAGTGTGGTTATCCTGCTGCTCTCTATGCTAGTGTGGTTATCCTGCTGCTCTCTATGCTAGTGTGGTTATCCTGCTGCTCTCTATGCTACTGCTGCTCTCTATGCTAGTGTGGTTATTCTGCTGCTCTCTATGCTACTGCTGTTCTCTATGCTAGTGTGGTTATCCTGCTGCTCTCTATGCTAGTGTGGTTATTCTGCTGCTCTCTATGCTAGTGCGGTTATTCTCTATGCTAGTGTGGTTATCCTGCTGCTCTCTATGCTAGTGTGGTTATCCTGCTGCTCTCTATGCTACTGCTGCTCTCTATGCTAGTGTGGTTATCCTGCTGCTCTCTATGCTAGTGTGGTTATTCTGCTGCTCTCTATGCTAGTGCGGTTATTCTCTATGCTAGTGTGGTTATCCTGCTGCTCTCTATGCTAGTGTGGTTATTCTCTATGCTAGTGTGGTTATCCTGCTCATAGACATAATATACATAGACGCCGCATCGACCGCTGCTCCCTACTAGCGCTGACGAGATTTGGAGCCGCCATCTTGGACCGGTCATCCACTCCACTCAGTGTAATCTGTTTGTAATCTGTTAATTAATCATATCTCACTGAATACCGAACAGATTTTCACGCGGTTTGTTTTGCTGCAAAGGTCATACATGTAGCTATGATACAGGCCACATTGTTCGAAAATACAAAATACAACCAATAGTACGGTAATGTTAAATCTTACTTGTGAAAAGTTAATCCCCCGAGTATGGTCCGCCGATTTGAGCAGGAACATGCTGCACAGTGCTGTCATCTTGTGTTTTCTGCTGCAACGCAACGAGGAGTATGACCGGTCCAAGATGGCGGCCGCATTTCTTGTTTCCAGCAGCCAATGCGGCGTCTATGTATATTATGTCTATGATCCTGCTGCTCTCTATGCTAGTGCGGTTATCCTGCTGCTCTCTATGCTAGTGTGGTTATTACAGTGCATGAAAATGCACTGTACTATTCTTCCTAGGCAGCAACAACTTATTATTATTATTATTCCGCTTACCACTTTTTCCGTACGCAATTTCTCTTGAACAGTTTAACTTACGTAGAAAATTCATTCAAACTTTGTAACGTAGGTCTTCAAATGGACCAAGCTGCTATGTCTTTTCAACTTTGAAACTTTTTAAACTATTAAAGAAAAACTTTTTAAAAATCCCCATAGACTTAACATTGCCGATTGTGACATCATAATACGGCCATTAAGCAATTAGAATCCTTCAGGCCACCTGCAGCCTCAGGCTTTAAGCATATAATCTGGGTCAATTAAGGCTACACATCCTATTCAACTGTTTCCTCGGCCCAAAACTGTTTCAAAATAAAAGTCCTCACTACAATAATCCACTATTAAACAATTTAACCCATTAAACTACTGAACTTTTTACATTCAACTTTTAAACGGTCTACTTTTAAACTATCATTAAACTATCTATCTATTAAACTAGCTGTCTATCAACAACTTTTAACTCGTCATCAACTATGTCAACACTTGTCATCAACTATGACTCCTACCCACTGTAGCTAGTTAGCATTGTTAGCATAGTTAGCATTTAAATATTTTTAGCAAAACTGCTAGAAAACATTAGCTAAGTTAGCTAAGTAGCATGGTTAGCATTGCTAGCATAGTTAGCATTGGTTAGCTTGTTAGCATTGCTATTATGCTGGTGGCTACTCACACAATTCTAACGTAGTTTGAAAGGGACAGGATTCAGGAATAGGCTACTAAGACAGGCCCCTCTTCTGTCTGACTCAAGTTACCCCCTGCATTAGGCTATAGACTGGCTTCTGACAGAAATTACGTTTTGTGCCAAATTGTAGAAACACTAGACCTACTACAGCCTTTAATTGGTGAATGGAGGTGCAAATTCCTTTCTTTAGATATTGTCCGTGATTCACATTAACTGTAGGCTATCACCGCCAGTACATTGTAAACATTTTTTCCAACTTGTGTGCCGTTGCCACATTTGAATCCTACGTTTTGCCTGCACGGATGCGCGATTGAGTAACTATAAACGGTAATTTCTGGCATTACTACTAGCATATGAATGCATTATTTATGTTGAAAGACGTGAAAGAAATGAATGACACAGGCTTGCACAAATTTATCTTTTAAAATAAAACGTTTCACTTTCGCTATCATTGCGAGAATAGGCTACAATATGGAAAATGTTTTAAAGTTTCAGAGTCTGATCGGCTCCAAAAATGTATGGGATGTCCTTAGCCTGTGCTACACCTTTCCAACAAGTTTTGTGAAAATTGTACCGGTAGCTTTTGCGATATTGTTGACAGCCCTACCTCACTGCAGTAGAGTGCAGTAAATGGAAGCTTTTAACAGCGCACGCCACTAACGAAAAACGGAAAACCACCAGGACAAACCACTCAGGGGTGTAGGCTACTCTGGAACCATCTCTAGGTCACTAATTTGTGCGTTATTTACGTTTGATTACATTTCAGATGCGTGTTGGTTTCCTGTAGGCCTAGTCTTTTCCTTTCTTTATTTTTCCGTATATTGGGGGGGACATTTTGGTCATATTTGAATATTGGGGGGGACACGTCCCCCTCAATGTCTATGGTGACTATGGCCCTGAATAACACACACACACACAGAGAACAGAACACTGTTCAAGACTCCAATTGGAATGTGCTTCAGTAGTACTCGGTCATGTTATTTTTTTGCAATTTTTTTGCAGATCTCTGTTGAAAGGGACTGACCGACAGACAGGGGTCTGGGAAGAGATGCCTCCACCACACGCTCCAGTGAGTTGAGCGAGTTCAGAGGAGTCTGTTTCATTTAAACGTTATTTTTATCAGAGAGAGAGAGACATTCAATGATTTAAGTGACAGAAAATATGAAGAGCCTTGATAAATTCTGTCTACCCAGGCTTAAGCTAACATCGGGTCAGCATCAGGGTGAGAGACACTCCAAACAGAGATGACCGACCAAAGGTGCAGCTCAGGACAGACATCATGGGGTGATTAGTGAATCTGGCGCGGGTGCCCATACGATTCCCACACACAGGGAGGGGAGGCTGGGGGCTGTGGAGTGTGAAATGGATCTGGGCGGTGAGGCCGGAGGGAGTAGCTGCGATGTGAAACGTATGGGAACAGCAGCAGGACAGCCGGCGCATCGCCATGGGAACAGCAGCAGGCCAGCCGGCACACCGCCATCGCATGCTGACCCTTGCCGGCCGGGGACGATGACGTCATAAAGCAGCTCAAAGTTCCAGTCAGATTACTTACCAAAACAAAAGCAACCCCCTCAGCCACCACTACTCTAGCAACCCCCACCCCCCACCCCCCCAGTCACAGCCACAGCTGACACTCCATCCGGGTGGACCCCTGCTCCACGGCGACCCCGGCCGTCCCTGAGGTAAAGTGTTCACATGGGCACTCTCAACTTCCCGACTGACCTCAGCCAGAGACTTTCTAATCTGGAGACACAGCACTCAAAAAATCCTCCATAGAAATGCATGGGGCTAGTTTGTAACGCCAATATGGCCATTGTCTACACATATCCCATCCCTTCCTTGGCAAAATGTCGACATGTGAATACATTGAGCCAATCATGTGGTGTGATGTGAATACATTGAGCCAATGATGTGGTGTGTTGTGAAGACATCGTGCCAATCATGTGTTGTGAACTCGCCGATGGAGCAAGGTTGGAGTCGTGAAACCTTGCGCACGCGCATTTCTGCCGAATATGATGCCCAATGAGTGCCCAAACAGCGTTGCAATATGGCCGCCGAGTGGAGGGACTTGCCTAAAAGGACTCAGTCCCAAGCTCATCCACACTTCCTGGTGGACAGTGGCTTACTCTTCCACAGAATACTAAAGACTCTTTTTTGGACTTCTCTTCCACAGAATACTAAAGACTTTTTTTTTTACTTCATCCTGTTGTTTCATTTTTTCCCCTGCCGAACAGCAGATATTATAAAGAACCGAGGCAGACATACCCTGCCACCCAATACCCAGCCCCCCACCCCCTCCGGCTCATAAAAAAGAATGAATTAACCTTCCTGGGCATATGTTTTGAGGAATTTCAGCCGTCTGACATATGATATTTCCTGTACCTCTCCAGCCACCCATTCCACAACAGAAATGTACACAGAAGAAAGGCCGTGGTCAGAATGTCAATGCCACTGGGAGGGAAGAGGATGGGAAGAGAGAGGGAGAGAGAGAGAGAGAGAGAGAGAAAGAAGCAGCACACAGACATTCATCCTCCACACAGCTGTGTTTTCAACATAAATCCAAACCGTAATTCAACCTACCGGCTTTGTCTCCCCCCTCACACACACACACACACACAGGTTTGTTGAGTTTCTGCTAGCTCAATTCTTATTTCCCAATATATGTGTAACATGTGGGTTTTGCCCAAAGTTTGTTGAAAAAATCACCAACCACTTAGTGTGTGTGTGTGTTTGGGGGGGGTGGGGGGTGGCTTGTGCTAATATTTAATGTAAAGGCTTGGATGTGTTTGCGTGGTCATTCTCTCTCACCAGTGATTATAGAAAATGCCTTCCTGTCCCACATGTGTTTGCTAGAGCTAGCCCAGCATTGCTAGCAGTTTAAAGAGCTCATTTGTACAGGGCATGTTAAAATGACATGCTCCCTCATTAGGACACTGTAGAAGTGTGTTTCTCCTGGCCCTGGATGAGAGCGCACAAAGCAGAGAAGTCTTATCAGTGTCATATGGACATGGAGGATTTAACAGTAAATTGTCTCTGTTGAAATGTAAGATGACGCGTGTGGTTGTGACGGCGCGTGTGGATGTGATGGAGACCACTCTAAGTGTCCTGCGTTACGTAAGTGGGTGGATGTGACGGCGCGTGTGGATGTGACGGAGACCACTCTAAGTGTCCTGCGTTACGTAAGTGGGTGGATGTGATGGAGACCACTCTAAGTGTCCTGCGTTACGTAAGTGGGTGGATGTGATGGCGCGTGTGGATGTGATGGAGACCACTCTAAGTGTCCTGCATTACGTTAGTGGGTGGATGTGACGGCGCGTGTGGATGTGACGGAGAACACTAAGTGTCCTGCGTTACGTTAGTGGGTGGTTGTGGGCATCGGTGCATGGGGCTAATGTTCATGAGCGTAATCACGTAATTGAGGAACTCCACTGTGGACAGATTGAGATTGAGATTGAGGCCTGTGGGCCCCTCTTCATCCATGAACCCGTGCGAAGAAACTCTGAGCAGCAGTCAACTAGAGAGAAAAAAAGCCATTTTTCATTTTGTTTAAGAAGTGCACATTTGTTTTTTGTTTTTTTTACAGCAATAATGTCAGATGTGATTTAGGCTTATGCAATGCAAAGCATGCAGAAATCAGTACAGTGAACTTCAGGTCAGCGGACCATGCAAGGCCACAGACGCATGGGAGAAGAGAGAGTGGGGGGGGGGAGAGAGAGAGAAGATTCTGCAGAATGTGAGGCTTTTTCGCAGATTTACCCTACACTGATCTCGTTCAAATTTATGACAACCAATTACCCATCCCCATCCTCACCCCATCTCATGCATCATCAACATAGCAGTTCGGCAGAGATGAGACAATTATTTGTTGAAACTCACGATTACACCTACATTTGTTCTCATTGTAGCAGATAAAAAACTTTTGAACTTATGGTGGTGATGTCATTGCTGTTGAGTGTTTAATTGGACAGAACTTTTAAAAAAGGGTGAAATAACTCCATATTTCATACTGAGTCTATCATTAGGCAAGCACTTCAATCACACTTCTGTTTAGACAATGAGTATTTGAAGTGTTTCTGATCTTTCATGATCTTCTCTTCTCTTCCTCAGTATACTGAATGATCTCCCTCACTTCATGGGATTCAAGAATGTTACTCTCAATAAACAAGTGTAATGTCACAATAAATGTGTTTTGAATCTTGAGCACACACACACACACACACATACACACACACACATAACAAAAGTGCACATCTGAGCATGGAAATGTATGCCATAGGGGTCATTCAAGATGAGTGTGTAAGTAAAAGTGTGTTTGAAAACAAGTAACCTGGAGACCAGATGAATCTTATAGCACGTTTAAGTATCACGTTCGAGTATATAGCACGTTTGAGTATATAGCACATTTGAGTAACCTGGAGACCAAATCTTATAGCACGTTCGAGTATATAGCACGTTCGAGTATATAGTACGTTTGAGTATATAGCACGTTTGAGTAACCAGGGGCCTCATGTACAAAGCTTGCGTACGCACAAAAATGCTGCGTACGCCACTTCCCACGCTCACGTCCGGATGTACGAAGACTGACTTGAACGTGAGAATGTGCGGTCCTCCACGCAAACTTCATGTCTGGCGTACGCACACTTCTAGTGGGGTTTTGTCCGTTGTCGACACTTAGTGGCGATGTATTGAAATTGCAAATAAGTATTGGTTCACGAGTCAGTCGCATTACACGCAAAAGCCATTATTTAAAATCAATCAACCAGTCTGTCGATATCAAATTATGTACATATCACTGACACCACAGGCGTATGGGAACAACCTATCCCCAGCATGCATCCACATAAGTGACGATATAAAAGCGTGCGCAAAATGTGGCAATAATCGATAGGTTGATGATGGCAGTTTTGGCCTTGTTAGAGGATGTTGCTAATGGTCGCATTAGAAGGGAACGGGTGTTTCTTGATTATCATGATTTTTTGGCCCATGATGATGACTGGCTTATCAGCCGATTCAGATTACCAAGAGCTATCCTCTTGGAACTCTGTGCTGAGTTGGGCCCGCTTTTGGAGAGAGAGACGGCGAGAAGCCACGCATTGCCAGTTCCAATACAAGTCCTGACCACCCTTGGTTTTCTGGCAACAGGAGTATTCCAGAGGGAACTGAGCGACCGGTCAGGAATGAGTCAATCGTCCCTGAGCCGCACCATGCCGGCTGTTTTGAACGGCATTATCCGCATGTCAGCCAGGTATATAGGGTTCCCATACGATGCAGTTGATCAGGCAAACATCAAAGCGCAATTTGCAGCGATTGCCGGTTTCCCCAATGTAATCGGAGCGATCGACTGCACACACATTGCTATAAAGGCGCCATCTGACGGGGAATTCGCTTACGTTAATAGAAAACATTTCCATTCTTTAAACGTGCAAATAATCTGTGATGCCCAAATGCGCCTTACGAATGTAGTGGCAAGGTGACCTGGGTCAACCCATGATTCATACATCCTGAGAAACAGCATGGTTGGGAATAGGTTGGAGGCTGGCAGGGTGCGTGATGGGTGGCTAATTGGTAAGCAATTTCAAACACTTAAAGGGAAATTATGAGGACATCTAGAAATTTTGGGTAGCCTATGATCTAATTGTTCCAAATGCTCATTAGGAGACAGCGGTTACGCTTTAAAGACGTGGCTGTTAACCCCCCTCACCAACCCACAGACTGACCGAGAGGAGAGATACAACACTCTCCATTCCCTCACTCGGTCAGTTGTGGAACGAGCTATTGGGCAGCTGAAAGGCCGGTGGCGCTGCCTTGACCGCAGCGGGGGGATACTGCTGTATCGGCCTGAGAAAGTGTGCCGCATTGTATTAGCTTGTGGAGTCCTGCATAATGTTGCGCACAGGCACGGCGTGCCACTGCGCGAGGTAGTGAACCCACCAGACGACATAGACCCAGGACCAATTAATGTGCAGCCCGACCAAGATGCCATTCGAACCCGACAGCAGTTAGTGGCCAGAATATAAAAAGGTAAACGGAGACAAATTCTTTTTTGACCAATTCTTTTAATGAGTTACTGATGTCAACGAGTGCGTCAGTAATCTGTTTGAGGTGGCTGTTGATGTCAGCAATGCCTCTAACGATTTCCCCCTGTGACTCCAACACAGCGAGTGGACCGCAGCAGCAGGGGGATGGGAACCACTAGAAGTAACACCGGAGACGCCTGGCTGGACAGGAGGGTCCGGCTCAGCCTGTGGAGTTGTTCGGTGTGGCGTGGAGTGGGTGCCACTGAATGCTGGGCTGTCTGAGAGAAAATAATATATATAATCATATTAAAATCACATTATGGGAAATAAGCCAAAGTGTTTCTTTTAAATGAAGGGGGTGTAAATCGACACAATGATCTTCAAACACAACATATTAACAATGTGTGCGTATGAGCGGCTGTTCATTACAACATACAGAGGGAAATACAGGCTAGGCCCTAGTAGGCTAGGGATGAGAAAGTTCTGCAAATGAATGAAAATTAGTTTACCTTCGTTGCGTTCCTGGGTCACGTCGGAATCTCCCTCAGCAGGCGGGACCACACCAAAGAGAACCGTATCCCCAACCACAGCTGCCACTCTCTGCTCAAATGGTACGAGCTCCCCCACCCCGGCTCCACCGCCCGTCTTACCCACGCTTTGTCGGTGGACTGCAACTTTTTTCTTTACATCCACCTTCACATCCGACCATTTCTTTTTTATGTCGGCAATGGTGCGGTTTTCCGACCCCACAACATTCACCGCCTCGGTCACACTCTCCCACTCCATTCTTTTTCTTTTGCTGCTTATTCCAGCGGACAGAGAACCAAATAAAATGTTTTTTCTGGCCTCTACCTCCGACAGCAACACCTCAATCTCGCACTCAGTGAAATTACGCTTTTTTCTTGCTTTCTCCATTTTCCCGTCTTTCGCCAGTAGAGAGCACTACTGCAGGCCTATTTATACTAATTAGCATATTAAAATTGCGGTAATTGAGGGTGGAGACAGGGTGGAGTTTTGGGCTCGTGCATGTGCGCTCTATTTCAAGATGATTGCGATGTACAAAGAGAATGTGCGTGAAATCTTGCTTACGCATGGTTTGATACATCAGGATTTTTTGGTGCGTACTCTACTTTTCAGGTTTGCACGTACGCAATGTTTTAGTATGAAATCCACGCAAGTCTTTGTACATGAGGCCCCTGGAGACCAGAGGAATCTTATAGCACGTTTGAGTACGTTTTGAGTAGCCTGGAATCTTATAGCACGTTTGAGTATATAGCACGTTTGAGTAACCTGGAGAACAGTCAAATCTTATAGCACGTTTGAGTATATAGCACGTTTGAGTAACCTGAAGACCAGACGAATCTTATAGCACGTTTGAATAACCTGGAGACCAGAGGAATCTTATAGCACGTTTGAGTACGTTTTGAGTAGCCTGGAATCTTATAGCACGTTTGAGTAACCTGGAGATCAGACGAATCTTATAGTACATTTGAGTATATAGCACGTTTAAGTAATTATATATAAGTATATATACTCTTTTGATCCAGTGAGGTAAATTTGGTCTGTACATTTCCCAATTTATCCAATCAATTAATCACACTCAGCACACAGTGAGGTGAAGCACACACTAATCCCAGCACAGTGAGCTGCCTGCAACAACAGCGGCGCTCGGGGAGCAGTGAGGGTTTAGGTGCCTTGCTCAAGGGCACTTCAGCCGTACCTACTGGTCGGGGTTCGAACCGGCAACCCTCCGGTTACAAGTCCGAAGTGCTAACCAGTAGGCCACGGCTGCCCTTTAAAACCTGCCCAGGTTTGAGTAACCTAGAGACCAGACAAATCTTATAGCACGCTTGAGTTGGCTCAGGCCGATCTGTCTGGCAACACTCCCACTCAAGCCCATTTTCAGATCACCAAAAACCCAGGAACCAATCACAACTGCTTATCTGGCATGGGGCGGGCTTTATACAATGACAGACAGAGGAGAATGCTTGGCACCACTTTGTACACAACCAATGGCAAATGACACAGACATGCATTTCCTTGAAATTGAGCAAGACAAGACTTTAGTGTGTGGCTGCTGAACGTCTGAAAGAATTCAGTAAGAGTTTAATGTACCAGTTTAAGTCTAATTTCACTGCTGGCTGTGCCCCTTCACTCGCAGATCAAAAGTGATCTGCGAGTGCCCCAGGCCAATATCTAAACAAATCTTGAAATAAAGGTTTTAAAGGGGTTCTTCTCAACAATTGCATGGTCCCACGAGATGGCGGTCAGGATTCCCCATGCGTGCATACAGTATGTGGGATGAGTTTTGCATAGTGCAGTGCACCAACGGTCTCCTCCCAGACTCATCCTGCAGTGACCCCCCCAGAAATTCCCTTCAGTCAAATTTCCTTTTGGTAACACCAAGAAATCTACCCTGACTATAGCTAAAGACTGTGTCTACTCATCATAGTTTTTCCCAAGGATTGCAGGATTCTGGAAACAAGCAATAAAGGAGGTTGTCAATCTTGTATATTTGAACAACCAATCACACGGTAGATGGCATTATATTGGAATGCACTTTCATTTGAAAGGCAACAGAGATAATACGGCTGCTAACAACTTTAGGAAAAAGATGAACGAGGTTTAGCTCCATTTTGTTTCAGGTCAATTTGCAGCAGTGTCTTCGTTTAGCTTTGCCCTGTCATAATCTTGACATTTGTAATGTTGCAAAATCAGATGATCAGATTGCTTTCAGCATAATTTGGATCAATCCTCACCAGATGGTTCACTTACACCCAGAATGGCGTCTCATCTCCTTGAGCAGAGTGAACAGCACGTACTGGTACTCTGCTGAAAGCTGCTTCATCTACTGAGATGCACAACAAGAAGGGTTACGATGGTTTAGCATCTACAATGTTAAAGAGTAATGGTCATATAACTATGGACATAATTTCATACATTTTTTACATATGGAATATCTCTTCTATACTATGCAACCATAGAAAGTTGCATATTGTGGCAGCAGATATTAAGTTTTTAAGTATAAATCCATATTCAAGTTCAGATATTGAGAGCTTAGTAGCTTTTCATGAGCAATTGTGACATGTGTTACTTTACGCTCTCAGCCTGTCAGCAGAGGCACTTGGTGCCAGTCATCCTGCACCGTTAATACTTTAATAAGATTATCAATCCATATCAAATTCACAAAATCTGCTCCTAAAAAGATAGCTCTTTGTGGGCACTTTACCATATCCAATTGAGCAAACACAGATTAGGCGAGGAATGCTCTGCTTATTGCACTGGTCACTAAAGGATTACTGTTAGTCAGTGGCAACTTTCCAGATGACTCTATTGAACTCTGTTACAGTGCTATGATTTCTGAGTTTGACAATCTTTGACCACTGCACGGCGCTTAGGATGGCTATTCCTTTTTTTTCTTTTTTTTAACTTGCAAGTGGGTGCTTCCTAGTGACAGAATACTTCATATATGCTAATGCTCTCTCTTTCTCTCTCGCTCATTCTTTCTCTCCTCTTTTCATCTTTTTCTCTGTTCCTGTCCCCTTCTCTCGTCTCTCTGTTCATGCTCTACCCCCTATCTCGCTCTACCCCCCCGCCCCCCCACCTTTGCCCCCTCCTCTCCGTCCCTGATTGCCCACAGTTTTGGTGGGAGCGGCAGAGTAATTTCTGGAGCAGTGTTTCTCTTTTCTTGCTGCAGGGGCCCCGTGCACACTGCTGTGAGCCTGTCATCTGCTGTGGGCCTGGAAGTCACCGTCGGCCCCGCGCACAGTGGCCGTGCCAGCGGGAATGAGGCCAGCCTATTCTCCGCACCATGACAGCCAGAGAATGGAGCTTGTGACCCAGAACACTAAACTATATATAATACGACAAAGGGGCAGGCCTAGGCATCTGGAACAGGGGGAAAACAAATTTACCCGCTATCGCACCACCCTGTCTCTCCCTCTCTTCATCTCTCTCTCTCTCCATCTCTCTCTCTCCATCTCTCTCCCTCTCTCTCCATCTCTCTCTCCCTCTCTCTCTCTGCATTTTGACTTTTCTTTTTTTACCCCCTGAAACTCAAGCATATTTTCTGCTCTCCTCTGATGTCCAGGAGAAAATCATTCCCATTGAAACTGGTCAGTGAATCCAGATTTCTCATTGCAGTTTGGGGATGGGGGGGGGGCACTTCCCCTTTGCTCTCCCAACAACATGAATAGCTGTAGTAAATTGAGTGAGACAAAGGTTCTCTAGTGATGGTCTGATAGGACAATGTTGAACACACTGGGCTCGCTGTGTGAAGCCAATGCTCTGATCACTTTTGCACTGCACACCGCACACTACACAGGACTTGAGTCCTACACACACACCATAACTGCACAGGACTTGAGTCCTACACTCGCACCAAAGCTGCACAGGAGTTGAGTCCTACATACGCACCAAAGCTGCACAGGACTTGAGTCCCAAAGCTGCACAGGACTTGAGTCCTACACACGCACCAAAGCTGAATGACTGCAGTGCAACAGGCTTTACTGTCTTTACCTCTTTCTGCCATAAGCGGAGTTAACATCAGGAATGTAAAATGAAATCTGTTCCTCTACTAAATCCCTCTTGCGCTTGGCAGACAACGCAACCCCCCCCACCCCCGCTTCTCCCTGGTATCTTCAGTGTCCCCCTAACTTTCCTTCCCAGCTGCTTCGTATCAATACACTGGCTCGAGCCCGTCAGGGGCGACGGGTTATCTCTCCAATTTCTCTCCCAGCTGAAAGTGATTAGGTCATCGGCTTGTCCTTTTGTGCGGAGTGGAGCCGGGATGACAAGTGAATAGGGCAGCCCCGGCTCTAGCCCCGGCCCCAGCTCCAGCTCGCTACAAGGTTATGCGAGGCGGCGGCGTTGATATCACTGGTTCGCCTTTCAAGCCATCTGTCAGCTTTCATCCCAGTCAGTGTGGGCCTTGCGTGTCTGTCTCCCTTTCTCCCAGACCCCCCCCCCCCGTCCGCCTATACATGACCAGGACAGTCTCTCACGTGCCCCAACCACCAGACCCCACTCGCTAACAACCCCACCCTTCCCCTGTGCAGTATGTGTATATAATGATATTATGAAAGAATACATGCCCCCAGAATCCCCCAAAGGGAGACAAATGACTCAAAGCAACCTGACTTGGTAGGCTGGACACATAAACACAGGATTTCGTGGAATCCCTGAAAGGTTTCAGGAATTGGGGATGTATGTTTAAAGCCTCACTTAACGAGCAAGGGGGCATGGCACGCACAAAACAGTCAAGCTGCCCCGACATAAGTGTAACCACAGTGCATCCAACCAAATGGAGCCCTGCTTTGGCGTAAGTGTGTTGTTGCCATTCCATTGAAGAGCAGAATTTCTTGATTGAGTTTTTGGATACAATCCTTCTTGCAGCTGCAGTACCACTTGGTGACAGTCCAAACAACTGTTTTTCTGTCTGCAAACTCTCAACCAGAACCACAACAAAAAAAAAGGAAATGTTGTGATTCAAGAGTCTGAGTTCTTCACGAGTGCTACAACCTTAAGTATTTCACATGACAAAAATATGAATGTCAATATACTGATGTCTTTTGACAGGAGATCATGCAAATGTCTTTTTTACAGATTGTAGTCTCAAAAACAACAAAAAAATAATAAGGTTTGGCTTCTCCATTTCAAAAGAGTAGAATTCATGGATCTGTATGACTGTACTGTATGTTGCTTGTTGTACTGTGGACACTTACACCAAATGTGTTGAAAATAACACAACTTGTGTTGTTTTGTAACACATCTCTATGTCCAGATAGGGACAACACAGTTTGTGGTGTTTTAAACACATTTGTTTTAAGGGTGTGTGTGTGTACACGCAGAGGAAAACCCAATATGCACACGTCTACTTCCATAATGTGTGAGATGCACATACGCACACACACACACACACACAGAGAGAAAGCTCTTTACAAAGAGTTGGAATGTTTTCCCCCAATTAAGCGCCGCAGTGCCCTCCTGCAGCAGCAGCAGCACAGGACAAAAGTACCACAGAGGACGCTTTTCCACGGGAACAGCCTCACAAACACACACACACACAGACACACAAACACACACAGACACACACAAACACACACACACACACGTACCACAGAGGACGCTTTTCCTCGGGAACAGCCTCACAAACACACACACACACACACACACACGTACCACAGAGGACGCTTTTCCACGGGAACAGCCTCACAAACACACACACACAGACACACGTACCACAGAGGACGCTTTTCCCTGGAAACAGCCTCACAAACACACACACACAGACACACAAACACACACAGACACACACACACACACACACACACACACACACACGTACCACAGAGGACGCTTTTCCCTGGGAACAGCCTCACAAACACACACACACACACAAACACACACAGACACACACACACACGTACCACAGAGGACGCTTTTCCTCGGGAACAGCCTCACTTATCAAACCCCCACTTTTCCTCTCACAGGAACCACCTCATTCCCCATCGCCCCGGCCGTGCTCCATACTGGCCTTTCAACTCTGCACCTCCCAGTCCTCCCCCAGCTCTGCCAACCACCTCCCTCAGGCTAAGGAGGATCACTCTCGCTCTACAACAGGAAATAGAAAAAATACGTCTCGTAACAGGCAAAGAAATATACCTTGGATTTCAGTTCCACAGTATCAGCACAGAGATTTGGGACGCTGCTTCATGTAAAATCATCTAGTGTTTTTTTTTTATGTGGGTGACTATTTTTTGCCCCCTACATGCCACATGGACTGGTGTGGGAAAAAATGTGCCCTGTTGTGCCCAAGCAGCAAGAATCAGCGGAGAATCCTGAAACTGCTCCCTAGACATAACGGTCCGAGTTCAAACCCCCTTGGAATGTACTTCAGTGGCCACTATGATGAGCTCGGCATGTTCTCAGACATGTCTTTTGGAGCACGCACTAATACATAAGAAAATATAGATAAGCATAATATGCTTATCTATATGTTGCTGCTCCTGTCCTTTGACAAGATCATCATTTTATTCAAATCTACAACATTAGCATCATGCAACCTAAGTGGGACGTTTCAACGCCATGTTACAGGAATGACACTTTAGACTTCATGCATGAATGAAACATGTGAGAAATTGCAAGGTATCGCTTCTGCACTGTACAACCATGCTGTCAGCTCATAACATCATCAGGTCATGTCACTCTGTCACTGCTAAAAGCCCCAAAATGCATCTGTCTTCCCTGAAACGAGCCGTCGGACTGAAACCACAGAGTGTTCCCTAATTTGCTCCATCCGGGAGCGCAGTATTCATTCAAACTTTCTTGGGTCTTATCAGGGGCCATCAAAGGGGCGGTGAAGTTTACACGGACGCAGGGGTCACTGAGAGCATCGCTGCTGCAAGCCACTGGATCCATGCGCATGCTCCAAGGTCCACAGCGAAGACCATGAATGAGGCGTCACAAAAGAAAAACCTTTTGTTTGACTGGTCATCCAGTATTAATTCTGAGGTGAAGATTCCATAATCTTATAATCTAGGGGAGAGAGCCGAGTCCTACTTCCCAGTGACCCCTGTAAAGTAAAGTGCATAGTTTATGGAGAGTTCTGGGAAGAAGGGGATTGTAAAGGGGGCAGTGGGGGTCATTTGGAAAGGTCTCCTGGATGCAAAGGACCACAGAAGTCATGTTGCTTTTACAGCATACACTGGGGCTTTACTCAAAAGCAACAGCACAGCGCTTAACACACACACACACACACACACACACACACAGTTCAACAGTAGAACAAAGTAGAAGTACCTTTATGCTAATAAAGAAGTAAAACAAAAACAGGTCAGCCAAGAACAAGATTAAAGGCTGTCAGCCATCATGGTGTTCAACTTATAATTGATTATTACATCAAAAATACATAGGCACTTGCAAAACTACATTCGGATATGCTGAACCAAAGGAATGATATCACTGATTTCACATAGAAAGGCAAATTAAAATCAACTTTATTTATTTTTCAGTTTTTGTAAATGCGCCGAACATGGCCAAATGCTTCACCGGGTGTCTTCCTCTGGTCCTCTGCATAGGCTAGTTAAACATGACATGATCACCACTTCCAGGACATGTATTCCGTGTAGATACAACGTACTTGGCGTCAGTTAGGGAAATCAGCTCTGATTTCACTAAGATCCTATGCAAGCAATCTCATCCGTTTAAAAAGTGTGCACGGTAGAACGTGTGCGTTGCATTAACGATTTTGCGCACAGAAACGCACCCTTGACTCTCTACGTGAGTGCGCGCGCGTCTGTGGGAGAGATTTGGACCCCTGTATTTTAATTGTTCAGTCATTGAATCACAAGAGTTTGGGAAAAGGGAAGTCATTATGGGCTGGGAAATCAGCAATTACATAAGTCTCTCTAAGGACGCAGTAGCACATCTCCAGAGTACGTAATCTAGGAGTCACCAAGGAGCGCGCCGAATCATTGGAAGTGTTTCTAGGTCAGAGGAGAAATAGTGGTGGCATATAATCGCAGTTATCCTATTGCTGAACGTGTACAGCCTCACCAGGGGTTATATTTTGATTGTTTTCAGGAACCGTTCAACTGATCCAGTCACTAAGTTACGACTACAAAGCCATCAAATACACAAAATGTCAACCATACATTCGCTTGTTTGGATCATGCAAACGAGATAAGCGATTGGCTGGATGGCAAGTGGCCAAACAGTATGTGCTGTAGAATAGTATGTTGTAGTATGCAACAGGAGTGGCTTTATTAGGCTAAGTAAGAGGCGTGTTTGGCAGAGTAATGTACCTTCCACTGCCTTCACTAGTAATCCCGCCCAGGCTCTTCAGCTAAGTGATCTGTGTGAGTAAGGGAAGCCCACCACAGTTGTCCGTACATCGACCACCTTTTTACAGTATGCATGTTCGCCAAGGGATCCGCGGGCACTTTCCGACCAAGCGCATGTTATCACCACGGAACTCACATCAGAAAAGTAGAAGGTAGACGCTTTGGATGAGGGAGGCACTCTCGACAGTTGGAATCCAGCGGCGGAGAGCCCGAGTGACCGTAGCACGCCAGAGACGGAGAGTGTATTCGGGCGTGCTGCTTTCTGTCTAACCGTGGACAATCATGCATGTGCTCTTCTGGGGTTTAGGATTTCTTACAGTTCTCCCTGACTTGTTGATTGTGGATGCATCAACAACAGGGAGACATTTGTTGAGCTCAAGAAAAGGTAAGATATTTTATTGAAGGTGTATATAGATATGTTAGTCTTGAATTATTTGTGGCGATTTTTATGCTTCAATTCACTGCCGGTTACACGGTAACCGGGTGCTGAGAATGAATGACTTTCTCCAGGATCAGCAGAGCACATGATCAGCAACTGAGTTTAAGAGTAAGCATTCTGAATGACAGCGATTATACATTTGGCTTCTTAATTCACGTGGTCTAATTTAACGACAACCTGTTTTTATAATTTGACAACCTGTACAGTTAGTTACCATAATAACACCATGCATGTGCATTTTCCTCTAGTAGGTATGCCGCCGGTAGACTACTTTAAACTGTTATGGATAGTCAGTTATAGTCTACTCAGGTTACCTTATTCAAGTCTTCCTTGCAATAATGGTGTAATAACAATTCCCACCTTCAGCAAACGCACTCGGTGCATACGAGATTTTTACTCCAACAAGAGTGGATGAAGCTGGTGACAGACTACCTACAAGTATACACTTCAAACGGAAAAAGCGGAGTATTGATTCAGCAGCGGATAACAGTGTTGATCAGTGGGCCTCACCGACCATCCATTATCGAATTTCTGCTTTTGGACAGAATTATGAACTCAACCTCACACTTGAGTCGGGATTTATTGCGCCACTTTACACTGTCACGATACTCGGACTACCAAACAGTGGTAACCTAACGGAATTCTCACAAGAGGGGGAGGAGGAGGAGACAGACTATCAGCACTGCTTCTACCGAGGACATGTGAATGCAGACCCGGAGCACACCGCAGTTATCAGCCTCTGCTCCGGTTTGGTGAGTTTGGATACGGCTATCTCCAAATTGATAGCCTATCATGAAGCTAATGAACGTAAAGGCACAGGGAGTTCTGCAGCACGTAGACCTTCCAGTTGGGCGCAGACAGTGATGTAATATTGTTGGAACATTTTCTACCTACCAGAAAATCATATTGTTATTACTCGAATGCGTCAATAATTATAACAATGTTATTATAGCAAAGCCTGGTACCTTTTAATCATCATTGTTTTAATGAAACCTAGTAGGTCACTTTGTATGTCTTTTCCTTTATGGGGTTCATTGCAACACATTTTTTTTTTTGTTGCTGTTTTTTTGTCATCAGAAGATCTGTATGCACAACTTTTTAAAAGAAACGTACTGATTCATTTTGGAAGGACACTCATTTAGCGCGGTACGACGTCTCTTACGCACACAGTGCCTCAGCGTCGGGCGTGTTGACGTCATTAATGTCCAATTTTGGCAGGCACAATGTAATCTAGTAAATCCATACGCAATGAGGAAGTTAGAACAAACAAAATTAAATAGTGGCGTAGGCTGCTTTTTAAATGTCAATTATTTATCATGACTGATTGTCCACAAATGACGTGTCTATGTTATATGGTACAGAGCATATCACTTGCTCAATATGATTATTGAGATATTTCAAGATACCATATTTCCTGCCTTATGTGCACTGGCTTTGGATTTTTTTGGGCTCTTTGGATTTTCAGTGACTACAGAGTAATGACGGAATTTGAAAGATGGAAACATTACAGAGAATGCCTATTGGGTTTAATTCGGTGTTTGTTGTCTATTTGTTTCATGTTTTAGATGTTGCAACAATAATAAGCGCATATCACTCACCTTTTACCGCAAAAATGGTAGGAATAGCAGTAGTCCAGACCAGATCCGATTCCAGTGTATAAGAATTCAGCCTGGTTATGTCGCTATAGTTAACGGTTTGTCAGATGGACAGTCCTGTTGCGCAGCATGAGCTTGTTTACCTGCTGAAAGTTGGGGTGGGTTGGTCTTCGGGAGGGCGGTACGTATTTCCATATTTGAAGAATTTCCATCAGGAAGTAGTTTGGCAACTATGAAGATAATGCATTCCAATTCGTGTTTGTGTTCTTACAGCAGTTTCTCAATGCTAAAATCCATATTACTAACACACTGTTTCATGCGGTGAACAGTTAAGCATTATCCCCAAATTATGTCTGAATTACCATTCCTCCTCCTGTGAGTTATCAGCAATATATATTTAAAAATAATGTGTAGATACTAGACTCTAGTAACTAGTGTTTGTTCAATAGATTGTAAAGATTTATTTCAAACAGCCTCAGTGAGACACACTAAAATCATTAGAAAGGTTAATGCAAACAATTTTCTGATAACAATCAGTAGTCTGAAATGTATTTTCTTTTTTTCGTCAGAGGCACAGCCAGTTTTAGTAGTGTATACAAGCCCACACACAACCTTTTCTCCTCCAGTGACAAATGTTATTAACTCTACCTTTTAGATCTAGCCCTGACTTCAAAGCTACATCTGTGAACTGAAATAGTATCCTTTCCTGCATGTTTTTCTCCCAAGCTTGGCACTTTCAGGTCACCAGAAGGGGAGTATTTTGTGGAGCCCCTTCATAGCTACAATGGTGTACATTATGAAGAAGAACACAACAAACCTCATATTGTTTATAGAAAGGATACCCCCAAGAAGGCTGGGAGGGAGGAGGAAGCATGTGAGACTTCAGGTAAAGCAAAAACTCACTTCAGTAATGACTGTAATTTACCTGCCTTTACTTGGATAATACCCTGCAGACACAATATAGATACTCTCTGTTCAAACTCAAGTTCAGTCTGTTCAATTGTCATTGAACCATTACATAACTTTAACCAGATTTAAATGTAACCAAACCCAACTGCTAGGTTTAACCTAACCTTAACCATACATTATTGTTAACAGGGTAGCAACAGAAAGTAAATAAGAGACCATCTGAAGAGTTCAAATGCAAAACCCTCTAAATCCGCCTGACCACTTTTCTTTTAATGAGCATTCTTGATCAGGCTTTTGATAGGTTTTTGACTACATATCAATCAGATCTATCTTCAATCTTTGACTACATATCAATCAAATTCAGATCAGGAAGAGAGTGGTACTGTATTTGATGAGTTTTGAAGCTAAATTATTTGATTAATGTATACTATGTGTGGAGAGCATTCACTCACAATCGTTATCTCATTTTTTATGGTGGTGGCATTTAGAGGCTTTTGCATCTGAACTCTTCATCTATATAAAGGTATAACACTCAAACAAACAATGTATAAACGAGAGCCACTGGTCTGCTTCAAATCAGTTCGGTGGGTGTGTTTCATTTGCTGCTGAACCATACCATGACCATAAAACCCTGAACATGGCATTGCTGCCTTATGCCATTCAGCAACAAGACTCTGAACCTGATGATATACGAGGCAACCTTTTGAGCAGTTTTGCTGAGCAATGTTCCTGATTATTGAGATTCTGGCACATTGCCATTGCTATTGGGTAACAATCTTTTTCTGGAGAGCTTTAATCACCAGTAGGCACATTTTCATAATCATCAAATCAGAACACATGGAACTAGTTCTGTGGTTGCCCAGCAACATTGATCCAAACGTTGGCCCATGTATCATCAATCCAAGATGCATCTGGCCCAGATGTGCTGGACGAGGCTCAAATCAGGGCCATTTACAGTATGACTCAAAGCCAGCTGGTTTGTGGGCAAGGTCACTCACACCGACCAGGCATAAGGCTGTCTAGTCTCTCCTCTAGGTTATGTGTCTGTCTTGTGTGCTCCTCCAGGTTATGCATCTGTCCTATGTGCGAGGCTTCTCGGTGAGGTGGTCCACCGAGCGCCTCAGTAGATGAGTGTCAGGGCAGAGGAGAGGAGGAACTCAAGTGCTGTTGCACAGGAAAGAAGCGTTTTGAAATGCTGCCTGATATCACTGATCTCAGTTCATTACTGCAGAATGCTGTTGACTCTGGACTTCCTTTTGCTTAGATGGGGAAGCCTGATAGGAATGCCATGAAGATATGCTGCAAACGGCATTATAGTGGCATGGTGCCTATTGCAAACATTTGGAGAGTTTTTCCTATGAAAATAAATGTGGATAATGTGTGTGTGTGTGTGTGTGTGTGTTTGTGTGTGTGTGTGTGTGTGTATGTGTGTGAGTGTGGGTGTGCATGTGTGTGTGCATATGTTTGGGTGTGTGTGTGTGTAAGAGAGAGAGAGAGAGCAGGATAGCGTGTGTTTGTGTGTGTGTGTGTGTGCGCGCAAGACAGCCATACACATCAAAGTGTATTCATAGGCCTCAATGGTGCCTTTGTGTAGTTTGATATCCCTCTGATATTATGATAGGTAGAAGAAATATTTAGTCTCAACAAATACACTGGATAAGAAAGTTATTCAAGACGGGGAGACTTCTTCTGAATGACCTTTTGTACCTCCATATTATAGCAGGACAGTAACTTGCATTGTTATTGCAATCATGTGATTGTATTCCTTTTTAAAAAACAATTTTGCATTGCAATTGGTGGATGAAGAGAGCTTTTGTAATTCAGGAAAATTAAAGTGTTCTTTTATGTAAGTCCCCACTATTAGACAGAAACCAGACCAGTATGCACTTGAAGTAGTTGCAGTCATTTCAGAGATATGGAGGTATTGCTTCATTTTTGGATAGTAGCAGTGTCAAGCTAATTTGATCCTTGACTCCCCAAACACCACCACCCCCCCCCCCCATGCCACCCCCCCATGCCACCCCCCACATGCCACCCCCAGAGCTGGTACGTTTTTACAGTCCCTGTAGGAACTGAACCTCCTAACCAGCAACTTCCTTGAGCTTACTAAAGGAAACATGGAAAAGAAGAAAACACATAGCAGATTGAAGGCCAGTTGCAAGGTCCTTCAGCTGACAAAGCAGAAAGGAAAATTACTTTTTAGGAAAAAGTGTGAATAAGCCAATTAATGTGCTGAGAGTTCCTGTCAAGTTCACTGTGATTTGTCTGTGTTATGATTGCAGCTTTATGTTATGTTTTATGGTCAAGGTTATGGTTGTGGTAGCTGTTAAACCAGATTGAGGTCACTCCCAATGGAGCGTTCTGTGCCTGTCTCGAGTCCTCATCTTGCTGCCTGTCTTCCAGGACACAAAAAGAGACACAGGCGACACAAAGACCAGGCGAAGAAGAGGCCTCCCACCGGCATGCAGGCTGACCTGGAGAGCCTGAGCACTGGACTCTTCGGCGATGCCTTCCCTCTGAGCGAAAACAAGCATGCGGCTAATGACAGCAGTGACTCAGGACCTCACAGGAGATCAAAGCGCTTCCTCTCCTATCCGCGCTTTGTAGAAGTCATGGTGGTGGCAGACAGCAAGATGGTGGAACACCACGGCAGCAACCTCCAGCACTATATTCTCACCCTTATGTCCATTGTACGTTTTGGCCAGTTGACCACAAGCTCTTTTGATGGCCCTTTGATATTTAATTATTTGTCAACATTGTGGTGGGTGGGAGTAGTGTGTGGGGGGGTGGACGGTAGAGGCCAGGAATTTAAACCCCTCAGGACTGTGGGCAGCATGAGGTGGACCAGTATGACAGTCTTGATGAATGGGAAAGAATAACAGCAGGTATATTACATGTGTGGCATGCTCAAAGTATTTGTGCCTTTGCGTGCAGGGGGGCAAACCTGACCTATATTTTAATCCTGGCTGCATTCAGGACAGGATCAAGTACCGCAGCCAATATCTCAACAACAAGGAGTAGCCCTTCTACTCCATTCCTGCTCAATTAAACTGTTTTAAACTGTCTGTAGCAGAACATTAATGCTCATGTAAGGGGGGAAAATGCATCAGTTTTGCAATTAGGCAGTAATGTTTGTATATGTCACACCATATGATAATCTGTCTAAATCTTTTCAACAGGTATCTTCCATATATAAGGATCCTAGCATTGGAAATCTGATTAATATCGTCATTGTGAAGTTAGTTATCATAAACAATGAGCTGGTAAGACTCCACTATTCACTAGTAATTCAGTATTAACACCTGTGTTGGTGTGGGAAATTATACATTCATATGTAGCTTGTGCCTGTGAAAAATGTGTTGGTGTTGTGTCTTTAGGACGGGCCCGTGGTGTCTTTCAATGCACAAACCACTTTAAAAAACTTCTGCATATGGCAGCAGGGTCAAAATCACCCTGACGACAACCACCCCTCGCATCATGACACAGCAATCCTCATTACTAGGTAGGCCACCTCCTTGTCCTTCACCAAGCTGGAGATATGAGACGCGCACGTCTACGAGTTCATTTGTTGATTTTAGGGACTTGCTGTAGCTGTCTGCACCGTTAGTGTGCATCTGTATTTTTCACAATGATGTCATTTCCCTTTCAGGCAAGACATCTGTCGTGCACGTGACAAATGTGATACCTTAGGTATGTTGGTTTTGTCAGAGCTTTCCAGAAAAGTCTTTTTGGCATCATACAAAAATGATGTTTTTACTGATGGGAATGTTTATGATGATGACGATGATGATGATGGTGGTGGTGGTGGTGGTTTTTCAGGTCTTGCAGAGCTGGGCACTGTTTGTGACCCATACAGAAGCTGCAGCATTAGTGAGGATAATGGACTTAGCACCGCTTTCACCATCGCCCATGAACTAGGCCATGTGTAAGTATTCACAGCCCAGGCTCCATCAAATCACCTTACACTACACTGAACTCTTGACACTCTCTCTCTCCTTACACATTTTTTCACATTTGTCTGCCTTCAAATGTTCTCAGTAATTTGATTCCCCTCACACCGCCATTCCCTCTATTTTAACTCTCTCCCACACAATGGTGTTCATTGTTTATCTCTCTCTCTCTCTCTCTCTCTCTCTCTCTCTCTTACATTAGACATTGTTATCTGTTGTAAACAACACTTCTTCAAACAGCATAGTGTGTATAGACCCTACTAGACAAGAGCTCACAATGGGTACAGACTTCAGTAAAGCTTTAATGGAAAACGACGTAGTCTGCTGGATAAGAATATCTCCAAAATCTTTTCATCTTAGTCTGCTTCATTCTCCACTGTGTCCTAGTCCCCCCACACTCTAATGTGAGAGGCCACAGTCAGCCAGCCATATTAGGCTGTCAGAGTTAACTGGCTGAACTCGAAGCTGAGGTAAACTTCCCTAGTGGAATGCTACGAGCGCTCACACACACTCGCCTCATCATGCCTGCAAGTCCAAATACACGGGCAGATTTGTCAGAAGGGGAAGGAGAGCGAGAAAAAAAGAAGCAGAAAAGCCGCCCACAACATCACACCCACAACGGCTGAGAGTGTTAATGCCTTGTACAGTAGTGGGTCAGCTGGCGTCTGTGCTTTTAAATGAATGCCCCTCTCTCTCTCTTTTTTTTTGTCTTCCACACCACCATGCACAAAGTGGGGGGTTTTGAATTCCGTGCCTATCGGCGTCAGGAGGTGACATCACTGCGAGCGGGTGATTAGCTTGTTGAGTAGCTCACACTGTGGGACTGTGCTGTACTACACTGTACTCAGTGCTGCAGGCTCCCTCTGCAAACAGTCTGCTGCCCCGCAGCCATGGTCAGTCTCACTTAGCACTGTCATGTGCCTTACTCCTCTCAAGGACCAAAGGCTGATCCCCCCCCCCCCCCCCCCCCCGTTTCTCTAACTCAGTAACGTTAATCACAGAAATGTAGGTCCCTTAACCATTAACTGATCTAAGCAGCTTTTTTGTGGCCTTGTCTGTGGGTTCACTGTGTAGTGTGTTTGTAACAGGTTCAACATGCCCCACGACGACAGTAACAAGTGCAAGGAGGATGGAGTGAAGAACCAGCAGCACGTGATGGCGCCCACGCTCAACTACTACACTAACCCCTGGATGTGGTCCAAGTGCAGCCGCAAATTCATCACCGAGTTCCTCGAGTATGGACCGCTTCTCCGCCTCTCTCACAGGAAAAAAACATTGTAGCCTACGTACAATACAGCATCTGTAACAGTAATCAGTCCTAGTGTGTTGATCTGGTCAGGTAGCCTTCCAGGTTATTAGGTTACGTTACGGTCTGTTAGATTGCACAGAGTATTCCATGTAATGTGTGTTTTTGTCTGTGTTGTTTTCTTTTCTCAAAGCTGTTGTCTTATTGTTTCATACCAGCACAGGGTATGGAGAGTGCCTACTGGACGAGCCAATATCTCGGCCATACAGCCTGTCTCAGCAGCTGCCTGGGCGGATATACAATGTCAATAAACAATGTGAATTGATATTTGGGCCAGGAACACAGGTGTGCCCATATATGGTAAGAGAAAGCTGCCGCGTGGAGGCATCAACCTGACGTGTTTTCATGTTGCTCCGTCCAAAACAGCCGAGCCCCCCCAAATAGCACTTAAGCCTTAAGTTGCATATTACTCATGGCTCTGCCCACGGCAGAAAAACAAAAGACTACAGGGCATTGGAGCGGGTGATGTCTGTTTTAGCAAGTCGAGCCGCACTTACATAAGGCTCTTAGCCGCTCGCGCCCCTTGTAGGGTTCCTCAGAGTTCCCCTCAGTTCCCTCTGGCAGCCTCGGATGCTTTTGGAGTTCAAGGCGCTTGCTTGAAGGCGCACCCCGTGAGTTATGGCTGGGTATACATAGCGGAGATGTTTTGCTGGGATGGGAGGAGGCCCGAGGAGTGCGGAGGGGCTAGCCAACAGTGTGTTGTGTGGATGGAGTGCGGAGGGGCTAGCCAACAGTGTGTTGTGTGGATGGAGTGCGGAGGGGCTAGCCAACAGTGTGTTGTGTGGATGGAGTGCGGAGGGGCTAGCCAACAGTGTGTTGTGTGGATGGAGTGCGGAGGGGCTAGCCAACAGTGTGTTGTGTGGATGGAGTGCGGAGGGGCTAGCTAACAGTGTGTTGTGTGGATGTTGTCCAGACCCAGTGCCGCAGGCTTTGGTGCACCAGCCCGGAGGGAGCGCAGCGCGGCTGCCGCACCCACCACATGCCCTGGGCAGACGGGACCGACTGCTCCCCTGGCAAGGCAAGTGTGGAGACCAAGAAGAATTTTGCAAAACACTTACATGCACACAAACAAACATAGTCTTGTGATATTATTTTGTATTAGTTTTTTTTTGCTTGTACAAAAGCAGGGTGCAAACTTGATGTTATCTCACCACCTCCACAGCCTGACAAATAATCTGTCCATTTTTTAAGTAGTAAATTAAGCAGTACATTTAAGCAGTAAATTAACGTATCTTACATAATATATTCAATGTGAAGACAGCGACATTAAAAGTGTAGTAAATAATCAGTAGCTTAGAGCATACCCATGTGCTGAAAGTGCTATAAAAGGCAGCCCCACCTACTCCTTATTTCTCCAATAAGTAGAAAGTTTTAGGACAAGATTTATTGCTGCAAGCGCTGGATTGCTTAGAGTGCTGATAAGGCTGTGGGAAGTGGCTTCACGCGGCTTCCCGTGTTTGGTAAAACAGATGTTTTAATTAACCACTTTTCCAACCTCCACTTCCTCTGTGTTTACCTGACATGAAAGCTTGTTGAAGTGAAGTGGGCTTTTGGGGATCCCACTGAACACATGCGGGAGTGCCCGTGTGTGTTTACACCTTGTATTTCTGCACAAAAGCCCACACCAGTCCTCACAGAACATCAGGAAGGCTGTTAAATGTGGACGCTGGGTCGTTAAAGAAAGCCAGCCCTCCTCCTTAACAAGAAGCACATCTCATCCCACAAACCAGATCTTGTTTTATTTCCTTTGGAAAAGGCACATATTTGTTCATTCGTGGATGCTTGTGTTTTCTTTGCTTCCTCAAATCCCTGCACCAGCACCTACTCAACAAAACATCTCACAGCTTTAAGGTGCTGCACTTTGTTTGAGTGTCTAATTGTTTGTCTCAATTGTCCTTTTGTTCCCTGCAGCACTGCAAGCATGGCCTGTGCATCGCCAAAGAGCACGACGCCACGCCAGTGGACGGCGCCTGGGGTGCGTGGAGCCCGTTCGGAACGTGCTCTCGGTCCTGCGGCGGTGGGATCAAGATCGCCTTGCGGGAGTGCAACCGACCCGTGTAAGTGGCGCCTTTGTAGTCCGGCAACATCAACTGGACTGTGGTTGGGGCGATGAGCTCTCAGTGTACCTTGACAAACACAAGATCAAACCCTTCCTCCACGCAGGCATACGAGCCATCACTGACCACCACCTCCACCCCCTTAAAAATCCCCCTTTGAACATCCTTTAGGGCAGCTGGAGCATAAGATAGTAGTGATATCACTGTGAGCCTTTAGACTGGGCAAACCTCGGCCTTGTTGAAAGTCATAAGACAGACGAGGAGTGTTTGCTGCAGACCTTGCGGCACAGAGGGAGAAGAGACAGGGCAGCCTGAAAGCTCTCGGACTGGAGGAAGTGCTGGTGTTGATTGACGGCTGTTGGTTCTGGTTGTTTTCTCCCTGCAGGCCGAGGAGTGGGGGGAAGTACTGCGTGGGGCGGCGGATGAAGTTCCGCTCCTGCAGCTCAGAGCCCTGCTCCAAGGTGAAGAAGGACTTCCGCGAGGAGCAGTGCGCCACGTTCGATGGCAGGCACTTCAACATCAACCTTCTACCTCCAAACGTTCGCTGGGTGCCAAAATACAGTGGAAGTAAGACAACTCTTGCGTAGTTATACATGCCTCACACTGACAACACCAAGACCCAAAGTTCCAAGTTCTCCCATAGACAGACCCAACAGATCAGCAATTCCTAATGAATATCCTGAATTTTCCGACATCCATTTTATTAAATGGTTAATGAACCATACTCATCGTCATTTAATGACTTATCATTAAAATGTTTACAGTGGTGGTAAATAAAAAGGATGCAGATGAAATGAGATGAAGGGAACCTAATTAAGCCCAGCTGGCTCGTAAAGAACCATATTGTCTATGTCTCTGTGATATGGGTTATTTACAGTTATAATCACTTAATGTATCTTCCACTCTTTGAACTTGAGCAAGCAGCTAAATATTTCCTTTGAGTGCGGGAAAACGCTGGCTACAACTGCGTTAGTAATATATTGTATACACCGTTCTTTCATGATGTTTAGTTCTTTTTCTAGAGGGAGGCCGCATACATGTATTTTCGCTCTTAAATCTGTGGATGTCCACCAGCAAGTGGGAATTGGTGATAAGGAAGATGAGACAGAGTGGGAACATGTGTTTCCCCCATGGGAAATATTATCAGCTAGAAAACACGTTACATCTGTTAGGAAACCACTAATTCATGGACCTATATGGTCACGTACAGTATGTTAGCATAGCCCATATTGCACAGTATTCAGGCAGGCTAGACTCTGGCAGGCTCATGGCAGTTAGTGTTGTAGACACCATCGGTTTGCTTGACGGAATATCTTGGTAGATAATCCCGACTATGTGTCCTGCTCAGACTTTTTTTCTTCCGTCTCTTTCGTCTAGTCCTCATGAAGGATCGGTGTAAGCTGTTCTGCCGGGTGGCTGGGAGCACGGCCTACTATCAGCTCAGGGACCGGGTCATTGACGGTACCCCATGCGGGCCGGACACCAACGACATCTGCGTACAGGGCCTCTGCAGAGTAAGTAGCCGTGTCCGAGCACTTCCTCTTGTCAGAGCTCTGAAGGAACCATTGCTTTGATTCAGTTTTTTTTTCTCTCTCTCCTTCCTCTCTTCACGTTCTCAAATATTTGTACATTCTAAAGTCGGAAGGTTCACCTTACACACCGCCGTTCGCAGGTCAATGTAGGGTCCCCTCTTACCTTGAGAGTACTTCACACTTCAAGGCAGCAGGAAGCGAAAAATGTCACACCACCGAAGGAAATGTCTAAAAAATGCTTTGGTAGCCTCTGGCCATATGCTGTCTGGTAGTCCACTTAAAATATCACTCTGTGTAAGTGTGTGTGTGGTGTTTCTCTCTCTAGTGTGTGCATGTGTATGTGTGTGTGTGCACACGTGTGTCTCTGTACATGCCTGCACCTCAGTGTCGCCGGTCTGACTTCTATAAGCACATAAAGTTACGCTGTTTTTACTCCTTCACACAAACACGCCAATCCCAGCTGTAACAATGTTATTTCCACCGAGCCGCCCGCTAAGCACTTCAGTCTCTCAGTGGATGTGTGGAGAGAGAGAGAGAGAGATGAGTCCCACGGCAGGATCGTTCTCCACCACCGTACCGTACTGCATGGCACCACAGGGTCTTTCGCTCAGAAAACATACTTTCCATACTCACTTTTACATGTTTACTCACAGGTTTTCCATTGGAGATAAGTGAATAGTAAGCTGGAGAGAGAGAGATAGAGAGAGAGAGAGAGAGAGGTTTGTGTTTTGATGTGGTGGTCCCTTACTGTTCTGCTCTGTCTTTCCGCTCGACAGCAAGCCGGGTGTGACCACGTGCTCAACTCCAAGGCAAGGAGGGACAAGTGTGGTGTGTGTGGAGGGGACAACTCCTCGTGCAAGCCCATGCAGGGCACGTTCAACACCGTGCATTACGGTGAGCGTCCTGCCCTGGAGACATGTCACAATGAGAGTGAGAGACCGCCACCGTGAGGGATGCAGTCCGTAGGTCTAACTAGTGTGCGTTCTTTATTTGTGGTTTCATCTCAGGATACAACGTGGTCGTTCGAATACCCAGCGGTGCTACAAACATTGACGTCCGACAACACAGCTACTCAGGGAAACCAGAGGATGACAACTACCTCGGTAAGACCACATCAAACGCCCCCTTCACCTCAACACATAAGGCACTCACTCCGTGTTAGCGCCCTTGACCCTGCAGTCAGCCTAACTGCATCTGAGGTGCTTTGTGCCTTCGGTGGGGTGAGGTGGAGAATATCGGGTTTAAGTCCTGATCTTTGGGAATCAGGGTCTAACCCTGCAGGACTAATGGGCCGTACTTCCTGCCTGAGGGGGCTCAAACAGGGGCCATTTTGTATTGCAGTCACGTTTTCCCAGAGCGCTGTTTACATTTCGAGGTGCTAATGGTGTGAGCAGCGGCCGTGGTGGCGTGAGGGAAGAGGGACGTGTGGGGTCAAAGGCCACAACACAGAGAAAACAAGTGGGCCTTTAATTTGGAGAACTTCTGCATTTGCTCCTGAACGACGATAGGCCGGCTGTTGGACTTGCTGTGGCACTGCCTCAACCACACGGAGAGAGAGAGAGAGAGAGAGAGAGAGAGAGAGAGAGAGAGAGAGGGAGAGAGAGAGAGAGAGAGAGAGGGAGAGAGAGAGTAGGTGAGAGTGGTGAATGGCCCCTAAGAGAGAGAGAAGGAGCAATAGAGAAGGAGGGAGGGAGGAAGAGAGGGAGGAAGAGAGAGTGTGGATGGGGGTTGATGTAGTGGTGAATGGCCCCTGTTGAAGTGTGAAGTTCACCCTCCATGCATGTTAACATGCTAGGCGATCCAGAGCACAGCCTCAGAGTACCCCACCCCATCCTGGACGAGATCAGTGTGTCCTCTGTGTGAGCCACCTCCATAGAGCCAGGCAGCCTCAGGAGAGAGAGCTGTGTGTGTATGTGTGTGTTTGAGTGTGTGCGCACATGCATGTCCGGATGGGTAAGTGAGTTGATATGTGTGTGTGTGTGTGTGTGTGTGTGTGTGTCTGAATGTGAGGGCATGCATGCATGGATGGGTGTATATTTGTATCTGTGTGTAAGAGAGAGAGAGAGAGAGAGAGAGAGAGAGAGAGAGTCTGGATGGGTGGGTGGTTGTGTGTGTCTGTCTATGTGGATGGGTGGGTGGATGTCAGTGTGTGTGTGTGTGTGTCTCAATGAGAGTGCATGCGTGCATGGAGGGTTGAGGGATTGTGTAAGTGTGTGTGTGTGTGTGTGTGTGTGTGTGTGTGTGTGTGTGTGTGTGTGTGTGTGTGTGTGTGTGTGTGTGTGTGTGTGTGTGTGTGTGTGTGGAGGGCTCCAGGGGAAATGGCTGGGTAAGGGGGTCATGTGGGGAAAGGGCTGGGCTCTTAAGCCACATTACTGTGACGTGTGAAATGGCGGAGAAAGTAACTCAGGAAATGAGCTACATAATCGCATTAGTGTGAATTTGTGCAGTAGACTGGCTCTTGCACAGGAAGACTCAAGACTCTTCAAGGAATGCTGCATTTCTTTACCCCAATTAAGTTTATCTTCCCCACTTTACCGGCAGACCTTACTGTACATGAAAATGCATGAAAGTGTTTCATCGACCAGAACATTTCATACAAACCAAAAATTGTCCAAACTCCTGACAGGCCCATGGTCCAAGAGACACGGCTTTGTGTCGTATGAGATGAGGAGATA
>NW_027468837.1:38146838-38191838 GCF_046254945.1 Alosa pseudoharengus
GAGAGAGAGAGAGAGAGAGAGAGTTGGAGGTATGACAAAAAACAGAGAGACAGAGATAGAGAGGAAGAGAGGGATAGACAGGGAGAGAGAGACATACAGTACATACATATATATATATATATAGAGAGAGAGAGAGAGGTGAGAGAGAGAGAGAGAGAGAGAGAGAGGTGAGAGAGAGATTCCTGTACGCAGGTACTGGCCAGTCTGCTCTGCTCTGCGCTGTGGTGCCTCATGGCAGGAAGGAAGTCTCACGTCCGGCCCGTTCTCCACCTGGACACAATAAGGCCCTGTAGTCTGGTCAGGGGAGGCCCCTGCGCTGCTCACATCAGGCCCCCAGACGGAGGCACATTGCTGGCATTGTCTCCCCGACTCAACTCACCCTCCCACCCCGCACTAGCCCCACCCCACCCCAACCCCTACCTCCAGCCTCCCGTGGATCGCCCCGAGAGTGAGGGGCCGTCCTCGGCAGGGGGTGCGCAGAGGCCCTGGGACGAGCAGGGGGGTGGTGATGGGGGTTGGGACACTGTACAGTGCTTCTGAGTACACATGGATACAGGCATACCATAGATGGACTAGCGAGCCTGGGCTTATGGACCATGTGCAGATATAGCGCTATAGTGTTGTTAGCCTGGGCTTATGGGCTATGTGGAGGTATAGCGCTATAGTGTTATTAGCCTGGGCTTATGGACCATGTGCAGATATAGCGCTATAGTGTTGTTAGCCTGGGCTTATGAACCATGTGCACATATAGCGCTATAGTGTTGTTAGCCTGGGCTTATGGACCGTGTGCAGATACAGCGCTATAGTGTCATTAGCCTGGGCTTATGGACCATAGCGCTATAGTGTCGTTAGCCTGTGCTTATGGACCATGTGCAGATATAGCGCTATAGTGTAGTTAGCCTGGGCTTATGGACCATAGCGCTATAGTGTCGTTAGCCTGGGCTTATGGACCATGTGCAGATATAGCGCTATAGTGTCGTTAGCCTGGGCTTATGGACCATGTGCAGATATAGCGCTATAGTGTCGTTAGCCTGGGCTTATGGACTATGTGGAGGTATAGCGCTATAGTGTTGTTGGATGTATGTAGCTCACAGTTGGCTTAACATTTGTTTGGCTCAACTAGTCAGTCACTGGTCAGTGGCTCTCAGTCACACGTGTGGTGGGTGTCCATGATGCACGAACCCTCCTCTTCTTTTTTTATGAGTCAGGATTTTGGATACAGCAGCCTGTAACTGCCACTGCTAAAGCTAGCCATTACTGCCTATGTGGCTCGTTTAAGCCACCCCCTCCTAAACACACACACACACACATGCATGCACGCATACATTTACCTCTTACATACACACACACACACACACACACACACACGGCTTTATAGTCCCACTACATTTTCATGAGCCTGAGGGTGGGAATGGCCCTAGCTGCTTTTTCCCGACACGTCCAGAGCTCTGCAATAACAAGGCGTGGAGGCCCTTGAGCGCGCTCAGTGTGAGTGTGAGTGTGTGTGTGAGTGTGAGTGTGTGTGTGTGAGGCGTGGAGGACCTTTAGCATGCTCAGTGTGTGTGTGTGTGTGTGTGTGAGTATGTGTTTGTGTGTGTGTGTGTGTGTGTGTGTGTGTGTGTGTGAGTGTGTGTGTGTGAGGCGTGGAGGCCCTTGAGCGCGCTCAGTGTGTGTGTGTGTGTGTGTGTGTGAGTATGTGTGTGTGTGTGAGGATGTGTGTGTGAGTGTGTGTGTGTGAGGCGTGGAGGCCCTTGAGCGCGCTCAGTGTGTGTGTGTGTGTGTGTGTGTGAGTGTGTGTGTGTGAGGCGTGGAGACCCTTGAGCACGCTCAGTGCAGGCGGGCGGGCAGGCAGGCTGCTGGGCACAGGGAGGCCCCCCGCTCTGAATCCCCCCGACTCAGCCGTAAGGCCCATTGACCCTGAACAAGTCACTTCACCTCTGTGTGATTCCAGCCGGTCATCCGTGACGCCGGGCGGGGACGAATGAGTGAGGCCGCCTGCCCTCCTGCCCCCTCGAGCCGGCCGTAAGGAAGTCCCCGGGCCCAGCGGAGGTCGAAGAATGGAGCTCATGTTTCTCACTGAACCTTCAGGCTTCAGCTGACCCCAGTGAGACAGAAAGAAAGGAAGGAAAGAGAGAGGGAAGGAAGGAAGGAAAGAAAGGATAGAGGAAGTTTGTGAAGGCATGGAAAAGAATGTGTTAACTAAGTTCTAGTTCTCCTTTCGCTTGGTCACTGAGTACAGATCTCAATAGGCCCTCTCTGAGCATTCTCTCCCTCTGGATCTCCCCCCCCCCCTCTCTCTCTCTCTCTTTCTTGCTTTCTCCCACTCTTCTTCTTCTCTCTCTTTCTCGCCTTCTCCCGTCTGTTTTTGAAAGGAGTTTTACGACGTGCTTTATTGCTGGTGTGCGGCAGCATGATGCCTGACTCCTCCCACTGAGCATGATGCCTGATTCCTCCCACTCCCAGCGTCGTATTTGTTTCCACTCAGAGGGTGAATCTGGAATGTGTAGCACACTTCAGACCCACCAAACTGATTTCAACAGCCCTCACACACACACACACACACACACACACACACACACACACACACACACACGCGCGCACACACACACACACACACACACACACACACACACACACACTGCCTCCCTGACAGGGCCTAGGGGATGCTGGACACTAGGGTTGCCCACTAAAGAGGAGTGTTGGCATGTGCCAGGGGTTGCCCTGGAGACGTGTACCACAGGGTTTCTGACTGATGTGCTTTTTGTCTCTTCCTCTCTCTCCTTCCCTCTCTCCCTCTATCTTTCTCTTCATCTCCTTTGGTTTACCTTTATCTGCTGTTTCCCCATATCCTTATGTATCTTTCCTTGCCATTCACTGACCTGTCTTTTTATTCTCTATCATTCTCCTGCTCTCTCTCTCTCTTTCTATCTCTCCCTCTCTACGTCTCTGTCCATTTACACTCCAGGATTGTGAACTAGCTCTGTGCCCAGTTGCCCATCCTGTTTCACCGGACACCAAAGGCCCTTCTCATCCCGGTCACAAAACCCAGTGGAGATTTGGATCGTGGACACAGGTAGCTCACACACATCCTACTACACATCCTACCACACATGCTCATTTGTGCCTCTGCACAGCTCTGGGACGCACTGTACTGTCTGGTGGGGATCACGTTGGAAATAAAGAAGGGCTACAGCTGTAAAGCATAGCACAACGCTCAGACCATAATCATTTAAAAGAAGTTCTATCTCGTTTCTAAGTTACTCAAATGGTCTACAAAAGCCTGAAAAGACAATAGCTTGATGAGACTCGAATTACGTTTTAAAAGTTAAAGTTCAACGCTCATATTGCAAGGGTAATGCTGCCACTCCAACTGTCCGGCTGCCAAACCACAGCAAACAGGAGATGTGCAGCTGGTCAGTGTGATCCTATATCTGCAGCTGGTGTGTGGAACGATGTGTCATGTTACAATAGATCATGCAAATCAGTGGTTATTTTAGTCTTATTTAGCATTTATTTCTACTGAAAAGTGAAATGTTTATTCCCACCAAACCGGACATTTTTCAACTATTACAGTGCAGCGCCTCTTGTGGCAAAGGAACTCGGATGCGGTATGTGAGTTGTCGTGACAACCAGGGAGGAGTGGCCGAGGAGTCTGCCTGCGCTCACCTTCCCAGGCCAACGGCGCGGGAAGTTTGCCAGGTGGTGGCATGCGGCCAGTGGAAGGTTCTGGAGTGGACGCCGGTGAGTGTGCTGGGGAAATGTGTGTTGTTTGTTAACGGCTTTTGAGGAATTGTGTGTGTGCCTAAAATATGCATCTACTTGATTGTAGAATTGCTTCATCTCACTCTCAAACACACACACACACACACACACACACACACACACGCGTGCGCGCACACGCACACACGCACACACACACACAGACACACACACACACACACATGCACACACACACCACATATGTTGTATTTGCTCTCAACAGCCCATTTGATGAAATCTTAGGCTCCAAAAAACCACAGCTAGTTTCCTTCATTTCCTTACTGTACAACCCCCCCCCCCCCCTTGGGAGCTCCATTAGCATTTCATTAGCTGGTTTATTTAGCTTGGGTCTCTCTGGTACTCAGCCCCAGTACAGTGTTAAATGGCCATCCTCTTTGTCATCAGGCGTCTCTCTGGGGCGCGACCAGCTGATAGGAATGGATGGGGGCCGCTGGTTGTGGTGGGGGAGGTTGAGGTGGTGGTGTGTGTGTGTGTGTGTGTGTGTGTGTGTGTGTGTGTGTGTGTGTGCGTTGGGAGGGGGGTTGAGGGGGGCAGGCCTTGTTTACAGCTGTTTCTCATCAGCTTGAGAGGAGCAGCGATACTCCCAGCCCACAGTTATCAGGGCCCGTGCGAAAGTGGGAGCGAGGGAGCGAGTGAACGAGTGAGTGAGCGAGTGAGTGAGCGTGTGGATGAACGAGTGAGTGAACGAGTGAGTGAACGAGTGGATGAGTGTCTCAGAGGGTCTCTGATTATTTACTGTATGCCAGAGTAACTCGTTGAACCCGAGGAAAGAAGCCATTTCTTGTGAGGCCACAGAGTTTAATACAGACAGCAATTGGCTTGGAGCACTAGCTGCCTTACACAGACACAGGAAGTCAGCTCTGTAGGAGTCAGTTTAAGACACAGCAGCAGGTGTCAAATGCCTAATGATGGCAACTTACATTTTATAGGACAAAGTGTCAATCGTTTTTTCATTAACTATTGTTCACTCGGCTTTTCTGTAAAATGTTGAATTACTGAACTACTTTTGTGTGCATGATTTGCAAGTATTTGCAAGTTTCTAATTCTTTGTTGATTTATTTCAGTTGTCCAGGCATTAGAACTAATGTGGTTTGAACGTATTCCTGGGTGGTAACATGCATGTATGTATGGTGTTTGTGTGTGTGTGTGTGTGTATTTGTGTGTGTGTGTGTGTGTGTGTGTGTATGTGTGTGTGTGTGTGTGTGTGTGTGTGTGTGTGTGTGTGTGTGTATTTGTGTGTGTGTGTGTGTTTGTTTGTGTGTGTGTGTGTGTGTGTATTTGTGTGTGTGTGTGTGTGTTTGTGTGTATTTGTGTGTGTGTGTGTGTGTGTGTGTTTCGCGTGCTTCTGTTTGCAGTGCTCGGTGTCCTGCGGCCAGGGCAAAGCCACCCGCCAGGTGGTGTGCGTGAACTTCAGCGACCAGGTGGTGGACGTGAGCGAGTGTGACCCAGATGACCGTCCAGCCCGCGAGCAGGAGTGCGCCATGCCCCAGTGCCCCTCGCGGCCCACTGACCACGGCTCCTTCCCCGCCATCCCCAAGAGCGTGCCGCCGGCTGGGGGCAGCGACAGCAGGAGAGGCCGCAACCAGTGGAGAACTGGTCCTTGGGGAGCGGTGAGTGTCTCCTAGGCCAAGTCTAAGTAAACGGTTCTAATTGCTTCTTTTAAGCACAAACCATTTGTTTAAATTACCTCTTTTAATCACAATTATTCCATTCAGACGGCCTTTGTTTAGGTTTCCTTAGCGTTGGAGTTTCAACATGCGAGAACAATTGACTGTGGTCTGAAGGGGTTTGTCAGTACATAATTGAAATGGTTAGATTACATTCCCCCACAAAAAAGAAAAAAAAAACACAATGAAAAGTACTTGGTCCTATTTTTGGAGGTCCGCTGTCTCACTCAGCCTTTTGTCTGTCTGATTAGTGAAGGATGTTCTTAAATTAGCCTCGTAGAACTCGGGGAACCGAGGTGCAGCCGTAGTGCCAGGCATCAGAGCGGTCTGAGGACACAAAGACCCAGGGTCGAGTCCGGCTTTAGGTCATCCCTCACTCCAACTCCCCATCACTTCCCCACCAGTTTCCTGCCCTAGCTATCATATCACAATAAAGCCAAGAGTGGACCGAAAATAAAGAACAAATGGCCATACGTCCGTCCAGTTTCCTTCAGCGTAGTGGAAATTGGCTGCCTTTTATCAGCGACTAACTTCTGAGAGCTATTTATAAGCTTATCCATTGGTGAATCAAGGCTGTCCCACTGATGGAGGTATTCTCTTTTTGTCTGTGACCGAGATAGATTCAACAAGGTCGTTGTGTTATAAACAATAGCTACAAGGATAAACAGTGACGTCACACAATACCAGAAACTAATTTTCACCATCTGTGAACTAAAGCAGACCTTGTTTTAATAGCTCAATACTTTCATAAATGATAAGATGTGGCCGTGTATTCATTCATTTTAAGCTACGATGATAAAAGAGGAATATATGTGTAGATGTGTGTTTTCAGTCATGTGCAGGAAAGTACCCACATGTAGGAAGTCTAGGACAGCTAGCAGAGACCTTGTTTAACCCTAAAGGGAAATCCTGAGATCAAACCTTGTTATTTCTGATGGCTTTGAAGTTGTACAGAAAGTTACAGTAGGCATTTATTATTGAAATTATGAGGTAAGAAATTACACACCTTTTATGTAATGTGACAAATTACACTATATCTAACCCTAATGTGTTTCTATTCAGACATTTCAATACTTTTTGAATATTTGTTTATGTCCAGTGTCACAAACCTAATGTATTCCTATACAAGTTTTACAAGTTGACCACAGACTTTAGTGACAACACAGTGACTTTCACACAAGACTCAGGCCTAGATGTTCTAAGAATTACCGCTTTTTGCACCTTAAAACATGGCATCGTACGTACAAAACAGATCGCACGTGGATCAAAGAGTATTTTGCACCCTAAAACATGGCATCGTATGTACAAAACGGATCGCACGTGGATCAAAGAGTATTTTGCACCCTAAAACATGCATGTATGTTTTTTCTTGTATGTATAACTATCCAGGCCAGCACTCTTAAAGTTTAGAAATAGACAAATTGAGTGAAGCCTGCTCCTATCCTCACTGGCACCCTAAAACATGGCATCGTACGTACAAAAACACATGGATCAAAGCGCATTTTGAGTGCCAAAGCCTGGAGCGCAGAATAGACCTCTGAAGGTTCTTTTTGGTTCTTTTTTGTAGGCGAACTTCAGAGGTCTATGGCTATCTACGCTTTTCTTACTGATGCATATGCATTTATGGGAGGGTGGGGGAAAAGTGGGAATATCGCCAGAGACTTTCTAATGACGATACACAGTACTCAAAAAATCCTCCATAGAATTGCATGGGGTTAGTTTGTAACGCCAATATGGCAGTTGTCTACACATATCCTGCCCCTTCCGCAGCAGAAATGTCAACATGTGAATACCTTGTGGCAATCATGTGGTTTGTTGTGAATACATCGTGCCAATCATGTGTTGTGATCTCACCGCTGGAGCAAGGTTGGTGTTGTGAAGCCTTGCGCACGCACATTTCTGCCGAAATAGATGCCCGATAAGTGCCCAAAAAGCGTTACAATATGGCCACCGAGTGGAAGGGCTTGCCTAAAAGGACTTTGGTATCACGCAAACACAGGGGAGGAGAAGTACTAACGATTGATTAGGTATTCTGTCATATGTTTGAAAACAGTGCACGTCTGTTTTGCGGTGAAAAAAGGAGGTGTAATCCAAATTGCTAAATCAGTATTCAGAGCATCAGTTTTCTGTCAAAATAAACCTTAACTTTTGTTAGCCTTTCTTTTTTTTTTTTAAGTATATTTTTTGGGCTTTTTATGCCTTTAATTATAGGACAGTGGAGAGTGACAGGAAGAGAGAGCAGGGGTGGGATCCGGAAAGGACCACGGGGCGGGAATCGAACCCGGGTTGCCGGCATACAATGCAGGTGCCCCAGCCAGCTGCGCCACAGCTGGGGCCTTGTTAGCCTTTCTAATGTCGTATTTTCACTTTCACAACATCTAGGCCACTTCCCAATCTACTAGACTAGGGTAGCCTATTAAGTCATAGTCCTAGTCTACCTGCAGGAAATAAGTATTAAAAAAGTATTTTGTTTTTTAAGTGGATTAGTAGAACTACTAGGCCTACTCTCTATGTCGCTGCTCGTTGACATCCTATTATCATGTATGATTGCTAAACTTTGATTCTTTTTAATGTTGCAATCGGTTAACTCCACTGTGCTTGTGGCTCAGCTGTGGGCACGTAATTAGCGCTGTAGAGGGGGCGAGGACAGGCGGTGATGAGCGATGTTTACGTAATGATTGACAGCTTATCGTGTGATCCTGTTGTCCATGCTGATGATGAGCGCTGTTTACGTAATGATCATTGACAGCTTATCGTGTGATCCTGTTGTCCATGCTGATGATGAGCGCTGTTTACGTAATGATTGACAGCTTATCGTGTGATCCTGTTGTCCATGCTGATGATGAGCGCTGTTTACGTAATGATTGACAGCTTATCGTGTGATCCTGTTGTCCATGCTGATGATAAGCGCTGTTTACGTAATGAAGTGACAGCTTCACGGTTTGGCTTGGCTTGAACGAGATCACTTCTCGTCAGACGACTTGAAATGGGCGTGTCGTTGCGTAATTTTGCGTAACTTCCGTTTTTTCGGACAATTTACTACTGGTAAGACGAGTCTGATGGACAACGGGATCACAGGATTAGTAAATTCCATGCAATATGGCAAAGCACAGCGTTCGCTTTCTGCGCGTAGAACTCGGTATTAACGCTTTCTTTGTACATCCGGTATCTTAAGGTATAATATGCAGGTTTAGGTATTTTTGCCGAGTTTAGAGCTCCCTCTACAGTCGGGGTGTATTTATATGTTACTCTGCTATTGTAAATAGCAAACTTCTCGCGACTTTCCTCCCTGTTTACAATGCAAATGCTTTTGTTGTGGAGGTGAAGGATTAACAACAGGCAAAAACTATCTCCAAAGAGCTATATCTACTGACAAGGTAATGTTTCACGATGTTTAGCGGGGCACCGCTATTGGAAGTTGCATGGCTGGTCTTCTCAGTAGGGACTCGCTACATCTATGCTGTATAGCTATGCTAGGTGAACATTTTGGCTTCATAAAGGTGAAAATCTTGCAAAAAAGCAGACTGCGTCTTTGACTAGAATAAAGATAAAGGGCAATTCCATGGAAAATTACGTTTTTTGTAACATCCATAATGCCAATAAAATGGGATGGTATGGTATGATGTGAATGATTACATGAAATTTGAGCATTTGCTATTTTTGGCTGAAGAATGTACACGAGAAAAAAGGCACAAAAAATGAATGTTATCATTCACATCATACAAATGCCAAGGCATTTCCTGGCGTTATGGATGTAACAAAAAGTCCATTTTCCATGGAATTGCCCTAAAGCTTTATTGATTTATGGGTCTGATGGCCATTGGTCATGAGCATCTCACTGACCCGATGTGTTCTGCTCTTAAACCCAGTGCTCCAGCACGTGTGCCGGAGGCTTCCAGAGGCGGGTGGTGGTGTGCCAGGATGAGAACGGCTACACGGCCAACAACTGTGACGAGAGCTCCCAGCCCAACGAGCAGCGCTCCTGCGAATCTGGACCCTGCCCGCAGTGGGTCTATGGCAACTGGGGAGAGGTGAGCGGAAGGCTACTAAAGATGGTCTATAGTCACCGTCAATCCATCTACACTGCGATTTGATGCATATTATATGGTCAATGAAAATCCAATCCAATCCAATCCACTTTATTTATATAGCACAGTTTAAACAAACACAAGGTTCCCAAAGTGCTGTACAGCAAGATAAGAAACACACAAGACACCACAGAAGCACAATAATAGGAAACACTTGACTGATATGTTAATATAATGTTCTTTGAGATCCCTTAATTTAATAATATTTAATAACATTATATCTCTGTTTTAGTCACTCCTGTAAATCCTAGAATTGAAGTCGTCTGCATTGTTAAATGGTTACCATAGCACCATAGCAACAAGTCATTTGTTAGTGATGACAGTGATTGCTCCTGGTTTTATTCATCACACACTAAGCTTGAGATTGTTTCCAGAGTTTTGGTAGCATCAAAGGGATACTGTGGGTGGTTCATATCTTCTGTCATGGTGTTGATTTGGGAATGTCATGGTGTTGATTTGGGAATGTCGTGGGGTGGAGGTCATTTGCGTGCCTGTGTAGGCATTAGGACTGCTAAGCACGCTTCCTTGCATAGCGATGGTGAACAGGACACTTCCTGTCCCGGAAAAAGCCACAGGTGCTCACCCCTTGCATTCTGTGTTCCTCCTCTCTCGTCCACAGTGTACGAAGTCCTGTGGCGGCGGGATAAAAACTCGGCTGGTCGCATGTCAGCGGCCCAACGGGGAGCGCTTTAACGATCTGAGCTGTGAAATTCTTGACAAACCGCCCGACCGAGAGCAGTGCAATACTCAGTCGTGCCCGTCTAACCCCCACTGGAGCGCAGACACGTGGAGCTCGGTACGCTCATAAAATATTTGATTTTTTTTTTTGTTTACATGTTCATGGAGTTTGGGCTTTTTCCTCGTTACATGTATAGCTTGAAAGACAAGACCAAGACAAAAAGCCAAGCAAACACATAAGATGGGTTGCGATTTTAATCAAATACTGTTCCTGTAACCCCAAGTGCCATGACTGTCAACACAACAGACAATTGTGAATTGTATTTATTTTGCACTTAAGGAAACAGAATTTACCAGATATACAAAAATATCACAAATGTCACAAAATATCCTGGTAGGCTACATACTACCTGCGTGTGACCATAACCAACCTTTTTGTCTTAGTTCATGTACTAATGAAGGATCATCATAGGATCTTTCAGTCTGATTTAGTTTGTAAAGTCGTTGTTTTCAAAGATAATAATTTATTATGCAAAAGATGTACATAGCATTAGCTTTCTACTTTGTTAGATGTTCTGTGACAGAGTGTGTGCTGGGTCATGTCGCACTTCTTATGTTTATATGCAAATATCAGTGAATATTTTTGTATATGAGGATTTTGCTATTTGATTGTGTTTTACTTCTTGGTTGTTTTAGTGAAGATACAAAACACAAACTCCATATCCATGGTGCGATTCAGTAGCTTTGATTTGAAATTGTATTTTCATATTTGTGACATGAACATAGAACAATTTAATAGTAATGGCACCAATGAAACGAGGACCATGGAGTCACTTTCTTATTTTTGGTTTTATTCTTATGAGATGTATACATTTGTTTATGATATATGTCTATTTGAAATGTTTGCGCTCTGTGGCCCATGCTTTCTCGGCCATGGCTGACATGAGTGGATGACCCTTGTTGGGTCTACTGCAGTACTTTTGAGTTGACAGCATAGATTAGGCTGGTACAGCATGTCATGTCACATTGGAGAAACACAGACGCCAACACGGCAGTTTGCCTGTAATTAAGCTCCGAGGCACATCGCTCAAATGGTGCTTTTTATGATTATATGAGTTAGCGGATAGTTTCTTCATATGTTTTGTGAATAACTTGTATGATTTGACCACCATTACTCCGTATACGTGAAAAATATGCTATCAACCATACCTCACTTGGAAACATACACAGTTCATTCAGCCATCATGTTTTGACTCATACAGTGGTGCTTTTATCAAACAAGGGAGATGTGAGACCTGAATATCCCATAGTTATGGTTTATTTGTCACATTTAACTGTTAAGTGTCAGATCTATGCTTTATTTCAATAGCAGCATCAACCACATGGTGTATCGATAGTCTTTACAATTTTTTTTTGTCCACTCAGAGTTGCTGATTTTGTTAGACTTGTTGTGTCTTGTCTTTCAGTTTGTTTTTTTTCCAATTTACAAAATGTATATTGATTTTGCCTATGTCAAACCTGTGTCTGTTGAGCTGAACAAAATGCCCTTTGCCACACTCACAATGCATTAACAACAGGCGAGACTGATTAGTTTTATTTTGCTGGAGATCATTCTGAAGGCCAGTCATTTGTGTCTACCTCATTCTCAGTCAATAGAACTCCCTCCACCTCCTCCCACAGCCCTTCAGGGTGGCCATTTTGCTGATGGAGAACCATGAATGGTGTAACGTGTACAACATCCAGTTGGCTTTAAAGTCGAACTTTAGCTTTATAACCATAATAATGTACATCTGAGGCCGCAAAAACAGCACAGTCCAACTGAGAGCTTTTTAAATAAAGCTTCTCTTTGTATACATTTGATAAAACAGTTTGTGTATGATCTATTTCTTAACGTTAGTAGACTCATAACTGTAAGGTATGTGATTGGATCAACTGTATTATTTAAAGTGCCATATTTCGAATATTTTAACCACCCGCATTTCATTTGATCGTTCATACCTTAGATACAGCATAGCCAATGTGCAGTGACAGAGAAAGCATGCACTGCGCCCTGCATGCATTTGGATGTTGACTGGCTGTTCAAATGTAGTGCGCCTCATTCCAAATGGCAGTATTAAAGTCCAAATGTTTTAGAGATATGGATGATTTTGTATATTTATGTAATTAATTCATATTTATTTGTACTTCATCATACTGGATGTACTGTCTGTATTTAAATTTCATACGAATGTGCGTCATTTTGCAATGTGCTTTTGTAAGAGCAAACGTACAATGAGGAATGACTAGTACCTTGCACAACGCTTTTGAGTATATACAAAACAATATTTGGCTATAGCTAATTTACAAAACATGTATCCTTGTATTTTGTATCTAGAATCCAAAGCTGTAAATTTACCTAAAACTGCCTAATGTACATCCAAAGAAATGAGATATAGGCCTATCTTTTTTGCTATTGTATGTGAACGCTAAGGAAATATCCTGCTGCTTTTAAAGGTGAGGGTGGCATCTAAATGTATGGTCCTAACATAGTTGTAGTGAGCTGCAGATCTGAAGCAAAGGTGTTTAATATCTTTTTCTCTATAACATTTTACTCAAATCACTGAGTTTAGTTGCAATCAAACAAGTGGCACCAGTAATGGAGTTGGCTAGCCTGTGAATTTTTGTTAGGTATTTAGACATAGAAGCGTTGAACATGATTGTGCACTGGTGTAGCCAAGGGGGTCTAACCTGGTTTAAACAGAGACTGTGTGGATTTATCTCTGTGTTTTCTGTTCAAATCATTCGGTCCCAAAAGAGCTTTTTCAGTGACAGAACTACTAATAGAATCACTGAGCTTTGACTTTGTTTTCTTTGGAGGTCAGAACCTTCTGACCTGTGACTCATGGTGTCATTTTTTTCAGAGCGGGAGTTTACCCAATTTTCTTTTGCAAGGGAAGTCAGCATTATGTGCTACAATGAATCTTTGATGGAGCCATTTTTTGTGTTCATTCATTCACTAATGCCTGCAGTCCCTTTGGTGGCTCTGGACATGCCAGGTTCTTAGAGGCACCGCCCTTCCTCTTTTTTTGCAACGCAGTGTGGGAGGGCTTTTGATGGCGGCGTGACTGTGACAGTCATTCCAATGAACACCCGTTGGCGTGACAATGGATGAGAGCATCGGGGGGGTCAAGGGTCACCTTTGATTTGCAAGGAGGCCTTTCCCTGCACATTTAATCAGCATGCTCGGACTTGCTCGGAAAAGCGCTTTAATCCCAGGAAAACCCACTAAAACCCTTGTGTTTTACGTTGCTCTTGCTCTCTCCTTTTTTTGTTTTTTGGGTTCGGGGACCTAGTGTTTGCTTTAGATTTGAGGGTAGCACCAACAGTCAACAATGAGGGCCCCATTTGATTTGATGCTCAAGAAAACAAGAGAACCAAAGAAAAAAAGTTTAAAAAAACTCAGAGCGTACGACTTCACTGATGTGCACGACTTTGTCCATGAGAGGTGATGTCTAGATAGCAATGAATAAACTTTCCAGTGATTATACAAATCTCATCTGTCTATATTGAATATGTTCATACATTTATGTCTGTCTGTCCTTGGTTACTTTTTTATTGGTGTGGACTGTTGATTTACTAACTATGAGATATTGCCAGAATTTTGTTTTAAGAAGGCTATTTTCAAGGGTGAATAAATCCTCCTTTTTATTTCTAATATAAGGGACCAAAAAACCTTTTTGACATGATAGTGCACTCGACTTCTCAATTTTAAGACTGTGGTTTATGGTTTTAAATAATTGTAAGGCAATTTACTTTGACCTCATTGAGATAATTCCCACCATCATGCTGGTTCTGTGTAGAGTGAAATATGTGCCGTCTCATTCAGGCCCTTGTATAAAAACCTTCAGAAATGGTCTGACATTTGAATCTCAGCAGGTGTTGGCTCCCTTTTCTCCGCCATAAATTGTATTTTGATGCCTTCGGCTCACCTCTGAGCGCCATTCAACCGACCCCCCAACTTCATCACCGACTACGTACTTTACCCTGTTAACGTCAGTGTTTCTCCTTTCCACTCAGTTACTGTCCACAGAAATGCTAGCAAGGCGGAGAGACTTCATATTTGTTTAATTGGTTAGTAGTTACTATGAAGAGAGCCTGGTAGCTATTTGGAGATGCACCTCCCAGTTTGACATGTGTTGGCAGCTAGATATTCGGGGGGAGACAGGATCATTGGGGTCAGGCCACTGATGATGCGTGTGTGTGTGTGTGTCTGTAAATCATTGATTCCAACCCAGTCTACGCCTCTTGGAGTAGACACATGTGGGCTGCATCTGGGCCAGGAGCTGGAGAAACTGAAGGGCGCCACAGCGATGACGCAGTCTGGACTCACACAAGCACACAAGCATCAGGCGCAGCCAGTGTTTCAGTGCCAACGTTTGCTTTTATTGTCAAGATGCATTCATTCCTCCGCTTATGAAATGCTGGAGTTATTCTGTTTGTAAATTCTGTTACTTACTTACCAACACATTTGATTGTGTTAGTGAATAACAATCTGAATGTAGTTAATGTGAATATGTTTTTTATTATTTGTCAAAGAACAATCCAACATCTGTATAAAGTGGTTGTTTTGTTTTTCTTGTTTTTTTTCCTCTTTTGGTTGTATGTGAATGCAAATGGACCAACATTCTAATGTCACAAATCTATATAAAAACATGTAGTCAAAGTCATTTCCTGGGTTTTTTTTTTGCTGACAGTATGAATGCTAGTCCCAAAGACAAACGGAACCAGTAGGGAACCAAGAGCGCTCTCATGTGATACTAATGATGGAGGCACTGTAAAGCATTCTGATGCTTACCACTCTTGCTACATACCCCCCGCCCCAATGTCAACGGAGGCCCCCACCATTCTCTCCTCCTTACAGAGGTCAAGGGTCGCCCCATTCCTGTTCCCAGCGCTCCCTCGCTGCGCGCGGCCCGCTGGGACAACGCACTCGTTCAACCCGGGACCTGTCGCATCGGATCTGTCCCCTGGGCGGCCCAGGCCTTTGATTATCCCAAGCTGAATCAGAACCCCTCCCCCCCCCCAGGCCCTGATGGCGGTGTGTGTCTGGTGCACTGTGCCTGGGCAGAGGGCTGTCAGAGAGGCTTAAGCCTTCAGGCTGCTCAGTGAACCTGGAGGCCAAAGGCGGTTGACGCTGCTGCTTGGCTTGCAGCTTGGTTTTCAATTACTGTAGCTCATGATTTGGACCTCTGTTCACAGGCCCCCTGCAGGGGTGCCCGAAAGAGAGCTTAAGGGACAATTAGTGATGTAGGAATACTCCCACCGCTCTTGCTTAAGGGACAATTAGTGATGTAGGAATACTCCCACCGCTCTTGCTTAAGGGACAATTAGTGATGTAGGAATACTCCCACCGCTCTTGCTTAAGGGACAATTAGTGATGTAGGAATACTCCCACCGCTCTTGCTTAAGGGACAATTAGTGATGTAGGAATACTTCCACCGCTCTTTTTTTGCAAACTGTACATGCAAGGTACACATTATGTTCAGTGACATAGTGCAACGTGACAAATCTGTGCTTACTGTGAGACTCAACTTACTCCATCCCTTTCTGTTGCATCAAGTCAGCAATAACATTTCTGGAAAAGTATTTACTGTACTCTATGGTGGTTTTATTAGGCAAATGTACTACTTTCCTCATTTATGTATACCTATAGTTATACCCTTATATACCATAGTTAAACCCTTTACTTAAAAATACATTAACACCATTTAAAAAAAATAATAATAATCTAATGGTTCTTAACGGCTGTATTTGGCTTTGTGATCTCAAGAGTTGCAGCTCTTTTCAAACCATGTTGTCTCTCCTCTCCCACAGTGCTCCGCCTCCTGTGGAAGGGGATACAAGTACCGGAATGTGACGTGCGTCAGTCGGTCCAAGCGGCCAATCCCGGAGGAGAACTGCCAGCACCTGCCCCGCCCCAACAAGCAGAGGAGATGCCGAGGGGGCCGCTGCCCCAAGTGGAAGGCCAGCAGCTGGGGCGAGGTAAAGTGTGCCTGTCTCATACCCGCCTCATACCCACTTCATACCCACCTGTAGCACAGCTCCCTCCACACATCACCCCCCCTCATACCCGTAAAGTCTGCCCACCTCATACCCATAAAGTCTGCCCACCTCATACCCGCCTCATACCCGTAAAGTCTGCCCACCTGATACCCTCCTCATACCCGTAAAGTCTGCCCACCTCATACCCGTAAAGTCTGCCCACCTCATACCCACCTCATACCCGTAAAGTCTGCCCACCTCATACCCGTAAAGTCTGCCCGCCTGATACCCACCTGTCCTGCAGCACAGCTCCCTCCACACATCACCCCACCTCTGCTGATACCCACCTGTAGCACAGCTCCCTGCAGCACAGCTCCCTGCACACATCACCCCACCTCTGCTGATACCCACCTGCAGCACAGCTCCCTGCAGCACACAGCACAGCTCCCTGCAGCACTGCTCCCTGTAGCACAGCACAGCTCCCTGCAGCACACAGCACACATCACCCCACCTCTGCTGGCAGCACCTTCTCTGGTGCACTTACACCACCTTGCTTTGATTTTAGCATGTGTGCCAGTTTGTGTGTATGTGTGTGTGTCTGTATGTTGGTGTGCGTGTGTGCGTGCATGTGTGTGTGTGCATGCGTGTGTGTGTGTGCACGTGTGTGTGTGCGTGCGTGTGTGTGTGTGTGCACATGCGTGCGTGTGTGTGTGTTTGTGACTCAGATGTTTCAATACTTTAAAACTGTCTGCTTTCATCATCTTTGACGGCCATGTTCTGCTGCTCATCAGATTAGGGGCTACATGTGCTCTGATGGATAGCATTCCTTCTGGCTCTTCAGAAGGGCCCGGTGTTGGCAGGATTTGTGTGTGTGTGTGTGTGTGTGTGTGTGAGAGAGAGATGTCCTCTCTTTCATCTACTCCGTCAGTAAGGTTAACCCTAGTCAGCATGCTTCAGCGTTTCTCTCTCTTTCTCCCTCTCTCCCTCTCTCTCTATTTCTCTCTCTATCTCTCTCTCTCTCTCTATCTTTTCGCTCTCCTTTCCACCCGTCCATGACAATGGGAAACATGTGTCAGGAGCTTCTCTGTATGTCTTGCCAGCAAGACAGAATCTACTTACCCTATCAGGCTAGACAGGCATCCCAGAATGCATCTGAACATCTGGACAGCCCACTATGCCGTCTTGGCACAGAGACTGAAACAAGACACACACACAAATATGCACGCGCACACACACACACACACACACACACACACACACACACACACACACACACACACACACACACACACACACATAGAAATATGCACATACCACAGAGAGATACACACGACACACACACACACACACACACACACACACAAACAAATAAAACCATTAACATGTGATGCCATCCTGGGTAAGCTTGGACCTCAATGTTTTTAATTTTCTCTCTCTAAAAACTGCACGTAGAACCCAGCATTTGTAGTCTGTGTGGTACAATGTGCTCCTGGTGCACACATTGATGTAGTATCTGGACATGAGGAAGTATCTGTCAGACAGGAAGGTGTTTCAGTAAATATACCTGGAATAAGTTCATGCTCCAAACAGAACAATATTATATTAACCAATCAAGCATTTTCCCCTTGAGATTACCTAGAGATAATGGGGCTAAAATGTTTCAGGGATGTTTTACAACTTTTTACATTTTCAGAAGTGTGATTCTTATAGTTGGTATTTTTATTAAATATGTCTAGGGTTTATAAATGTGTGCAAGTGTCACATCTTAACTGTTTAAGTTTGCTTAAAGCAGCACTATGCAAATGTTGGTCTAAAACTGCTTAGCTCGCTACCTAAAATGCATGCAATCCCCAGAGCCATATTAGCGCTGGTAGAAGCTTGCTGGCAAGTGGACTGGAGTCTCTGATTGTATATTTAGAAATCTCTTGCTCTCTTGCACTGTGTTCCTACCCAACACACAGGACTGCCTGGTGCATATCCTGGATGGCTGGTGGGAATGACGTGTATATATCATCAAAATAATTTTCAAGATGATACCAAAAATAGTTGCCTTACAAAAGCATACCTCAAAAGCAGCGTATTGTTGCATAGTTTTGCTTTAACATTATGCATATGCACTTTTGCTACCAGCCACAAAGTCCCTTGATTGCGTTAGATTGAACACAGGTGGTGGGTGCTATTTGGTAAATCTCAACAGACACAATTCACCACGAAATCTCATGTGGCATACTGTAGTAATCAACTGTTTTGAGTCAGCTTGAACCCTTTCACACGAAATCTCATGTGGCATACTGTAGTAATCAACTGTTTTGAGCCAGCTTGAACCCTTTTACACTGCCAATGACACTTGCCACTACAGCTTGAAATAATGAAGTAATGTAGCAAAAATATTCATTGTTCAATATTTATATTAAGTTTTAAGGGATTTAAATTTGACTACACTCACATTACATATTAGTGTATACAGTAAGCATCAAATCAAAAATTTGCATAATAGGTATGATAACTTTATGTTTAACCAACAAACTTCTGAATATGGTCTAAATGAAATAAAGCAGTTCATTCAACATCATAAAGGGTACACAAAAAAGAATACTTCTGGTGTCATGAATATTGCTTATGATATACTGCAGGAGTGATTTGGTCTGCTGTGGGTGTCATGAATATTGCTTATGATATACTGCAGGAGTGATTTGGTCTGCTGTGGGTGTTCGTGATTTTAATGAAAAAATATGCAAAACTGGGCTGATTTGACTAGGGCTGATTGGGGCACATGATATCCAGACAAAATTCATATGCACAATTACACATACAGACATTTCCGCACAGTTCAAGAGTTATTTTGGCAGAGAAGTAATCCCTGTAACGTTGGATTTTTTAAACCAGCCAATCCATAGGGAATCAGAAACATTTGTCTCAAACATTCAAACCCCAAATTCTGCATCATCCTCGATTCTGCATTTATCTGCATGTTCACACATACTGATCTACGTCTCAACCTTTATGGGGAGAAAACATCAGTTACAGTAACAACTACATCAATTTCGGTACTCCAGATGAAATGGGGAAGATGATGTTCAGACTGTACCTTAGCATGTTATGTTAGATGATGTGGAGAAACCTAAAATATATATCCACCGTTATTACCACCGTTATTACTACCAGTGACTTCTAAAAGTATTTGCTTAGTCTGAAATTATATCCATCCATCTTTATTTTTTACATTGTTAAAGGAGCAATAGAACATCGCTGTTAAATCTGGTCTTACCTCAAGAATTCTGATTGCCTTCTAACCAAGGTATGGGTAAACCAATGGGTTAGTGAGAGGAAACTAAGTCATGGCGACCTTATTTTAGGTCCTTGGCATCCCACTGGCCTGTTAAATTGTGGTCTTTATCAACCTGTGGGTTTGAGCCTATGCATTTAATAACTGGGGTCTGGGGTTGTGGCTGTGGTTTGATCAAGCAAGGCAGAAAACCACCCCTGGACTCAGTCACTCGCTCCTCTACTCCCTCTTTTGGTCTTGAGCATGCTGGATTCATTTTGCATACTATTTTTCCCTTCTCATAACATAGTAATTTTCACTAAGAGCCTTTGAATGGAAGTAAATCATTGTAATTTGCCTTTCATCAACAAGCTATTTGCCTTTCCCTGGTTATGATACACATTAAGGAATTCTTACCATCTGTGACAAAAGCTTGTTTTCCACTGCATATTGCCTTTACAAGAAGTGTTACAGTTTGGCACTGATTTATTTTATCTACATTTCTAAAAGCTCTTTATTTGGGAACTGAAATTGAAAACTGATGTTGTGGTGTGAGATGTGTCTGAATAGTATGCGTTAAGATAGGCAAAAAACCAATTCATTTCACTGCTAACAATATGTGGAATAATTTGCATTATGACTACATGGCTTGGCAAAGCATCGTACATGATGCTGTCATTTTGTACATGGGGGTGGGAACTATCATCTGCACAGTATGAAATGCACATTCAAGTGCAATTTTGCCTGCCTATCATCATAGAGAGCTCTCTTCATTTCAAAGAAAAATCTTAATCAGTTGCATGCATTGCAATTCTTTGTATTAAAATACCATTAAACCTTGTGTTAATTAAGAGAATTTTAAACAGGAAAAGCATGAAATGTGTTACGCTACATTCGAAATCTGAAACACAAGCAATGTCGGATTATTCACTCTACACATAGTTCACCTTACACACGTTATATTAATACTTAATTAATACTTTGAGTATGTATCTCTGCTTTGGATATTTTAATGAAAACAATAGTCTAGACTGATGTTTTGACAATAAATGGCAAACCCTGTTCCTGACATGATTCTCATAACCAAACGAAACGTTGCCTGTGACGAAACTGAAATCAAATTAACTCTTAAGTACATTATATAGGCCATATACGCTATTTAAGCCTGTTGATATTTGCAGGTTAAATGTGTCCTTAACGGAGCTGTACTTACCTTGTTTTAACGCTTTAGTGCTCGACGACATGTGGCAACGGCATACAGCAACGAGACGTTTTCTGTCAATTTGGTGACCAACGCCGCCTGGATGAGTCGGAATGCGCAAGAATCCCAGCTCGCCCACCCTCTAGTCAGACCTGTCGTCCCACTGATTGCCCGTCACCGTACAGATGGAGCGTCGGAGAGTGGCGAACAGTAAGTAAAGTTTGACAGTAAGCCGAAAAATACACTTAGCGAGCCTCTGTACACGGAGTTAGAAGCATGTCTGTTTGTGTGAGGCGGGGAACAGCACTCGCAGCGCTACTGAACCAGTGAGGTGAACGAGGCTACTCGTAGCGAATCTTGTGCTCACTTCGCATATTTGCTGTCACGATGCCAAAGAGGCGCCTGAGCGGCAGCGCGCTTCTGCGGAAGGAATGAGGAGAAAGGCTGGCCATGATGAGAATCAGATGACTCAAGAGAATTCTCATGTCCTGCGATCCCAGACCCCTTATTAGGCAGATTATTTGTTTTTCTTGTTTCACTCCAATATTCATCCATTGACAATTACAGTACAGATTAATTGCAGTGCGCTATGTCAAGATGTTTGATGGACTTAAATTCATATTGTTCGGGTTTATTCAATGTCTGCATATCATCTGCCACTACTTTCTTTAAAAGTTTATAGAGGAAAAAAATACCTTTGCGGACAGGATGAAAAAAAATCCTAAATGTTCAGGAAGCCTTAAATCTAGGTCAACAAGCAGCATGAAATCACAGTGCTCCGAAAAAGTCTAATTAGTCAAGAGCAATGCTTAGAAAATAGCATCTCAGCAGCCCCCTTGCAGATGCTGTGAGCAGCTGGAGCCAATTACTGTTTTCGGACATTAGCTGGGTCAAGCTGCCTCTGCTCACAGAGAGTTCTCAGAGCTCCTTGTGCTTCTAAAGTGTACAGCATGTGACCCGAGTTCTGAGAAAACAGGTAGGCTACAGCAGCAACCCTGTGTTTAACTCCATATGAGGAGAGAGGAACATTATGAAAGGAAGCAGCTTCAAATGAAAATGTGTCTGCAGTGCTTCTCCGACATGCTCTCTTCAAAGGTCCAGAAAGTACGGTGTTAGGAAATGTGCCCATTAGAGCCCAATGTAGTTCTATTTTTTAGCTTTTCTCATTATGAAAATGCTAAAACCTTCCATGTTTGTATGATACCACATAGTTCGCTCATAAACGTCAGTGTTTGGAGCCCCGTCGTGGAGTGTTTGCACCTTGAGACATGTTGCTATGTGAACTATGTCCAGCTGGGACTGCCTAAATAAAAGCTGAAGTACATCCTTGTCCTGATGACGCAAGAACCTTTCAAGGGCTTTCAAAACTTGGCATAGGTCACCCAAACTGTACGAGAGGGTGCGCATGGTCATGATTAGACCCACAACACTTCATTTTATTGGGCCCAGTGCTGTCAGCACCTTTGCGGTTTGGCGCAGCTTCAGAAGCCGTTAGGGTTCAGAGCTGCAGAAGTTTGTTTTGAAGTCACTTCTCTGTTTTTGTGCGTTGCATCAGCCTTGCGTTTGACATCACAGTAGACAGGGAGTATGCGGTGGCCACAGGTTAACTAAACACATTCAACAGAAGGCCTCTGATGATACAAACCAGTCCTCTGCGAATGCCATGGGTGATTTCTGCGTGCACTCCATCAAGCACTGACACGGAACTCAGCCATGTTGTTGCTTTTATTTTTCTGTCTTGCCCTCTGTTATCCAAGAGAACGACCACAGCTGCTTTAGTTTGTCTAGCAAAACACTGGATGATCTGGGAAGACTTTCTTTCTTTTTTTTTAAATGCATCCTAGAAATGAATGAAACCATTTCAAGGTATAATGTAGGTCTATGTATGTATGATGTGACTGTTTGGATGTATAATGCATCTTAGGGAATGAGCGGAAACCCTTTGAGTGTGTGATGTGATGGCCTTTGGGTTCTTTGTGATTCTCCAGTGCAGTCGGACATGTGGGTCAGGCCTCCGGAGACGACCAGTGCACTGCCTGGACGACAGCGGGGAGGAGGTCCATGAGATGTACTGCGTCACCCAGACCAAACCTACAGACTCTGAGGCCTGTAACACCCAGGCCTGTGAATTCATCTGGGTCACGGGGGAGTGGACAGAGGTGACCAAATCTCATCCTCTTCATGCCACACTATGCTGTGTCTGAGTTCCCCAAGAGCGTTTTAGGCAGCCCTGCATTAGATGCTGTAAAATGGAACACGTTCTGTGAAGGTGTTCTCCTCTGTGTAGCATGCTTGTTTTTAAATACCTTAAGAAAAATGTGTGTGTTAGACTAGTGTGTTAGAATGAATGGAGAAAGAAACTCTCACTTGTGCTGCAGCGTGAGCAATTCTAAAAGTGTGAGAAGGGGAAAGTTCAGCTTCTCACAGTGGCCCATTGTGTTTCTGGAAAAGAATGAAGCATTACTTTACTTAGATGCCTTGGCTACAGGGGCTACAGCGGAGTGTTCTTATAGTGTAATACTTTTAATGACTTGCTTTTTTAATGATTTGCTTTTTTCCAAATTCCATTTACAGCCTTGTGGTCCTCAACTTCCCAGGGTTTTCACTGTTTTTCAACTTCCCAGATTTTTCACTGTTGTATGATTCCCTCTCTCCCTCTCATTCCAGTGCTCAGTCACCTGTGGGCAGGGATATCAGAGGAGGCTGGTCTCCTGCAGTGAGGTGCATTCTGGGAATGATAATTACGAGTACGGGCATCAGTCTTCGTCAAACTGCCCCGGGACTCCGCCAGAAAGCATCCTGGAGTGCCACGCTGAGCCCTGTCCTCCTCAAGAAGCCTGGAGGGTTGGCATGTGGGGGCCGGTAAGGGCTCCTTAATAACACACCTTCAAAACCCAAAGTGGAGCTTTATCATTTTGTATAATCTTTTTTTTATATACAGTGGGAACCGATCTTGTAAATTATGTTCCATATGTCCACTTTAAACATCCAATGTTCCATGTCCACTTTAAACATTGTTTTGTCTCCGAGTCTCAAAGGGCCTGACTCATAAAGGAAGAACCTCTCAAAAGTGGTTCTTGAACATATTATTTCACTCTAGACTACTCACTTTCCATTTGGACAAGATGTTAGAACAAGATGTCTTTTTCAGCTTTTATTAATCTTGGCCTCCAAGGTATCGGTCATCATTTAAATAGCCAGAGAGGGTTTATTACAGCCATTATTTTCTTTGAACACTACTCCTGTCTGTGTCCAGTGTTCAGTGACCTGTGGGGAGGGCTGGATGGAACGCACGCTGCAGTGTGTAACAGCAGAAGGGGAAGCCAGCGACAGGTGTCCGGTGTCTGCCAGACCCCAGGCACGCAAGGCCTGCGGCAACCCTTCCTGTGAGTACCACTGGTGTGTCCACGCTCCACTCTGCTTCCTGCTAGACGCTAAGTGTGTTAGCACCAGCACTTGAGAAGGGGTCTTCTGAATGCGCTTTTGTCTCTCTCTCTCTCTCTCTCTCTCTCTCTCTCTCTCTCTCTCTCTCTCTCTCTCTCTCTCTCTCTCTCTCTCCCTCTCTCTCTCTCTCTCCCCTTCCCATAGGCCACTTGCCCAGGAGCTGCAGAGAGGCCCAGAGCTTGAGCAGCATCTTGGTGGACGGGGAACAGATACTGAGTGTGCAAGGGAAAGCAGTCAAGGTGAAAGTCCTCCTGCACACACTGCACCTCATTGTGGCCTTGATATTTGCTCTCAGGGGCCATACAATGACTTAGTTTTCAGCTGAGAACAATGGGATCCTTGAGGGAAATGGGGAGGTTTATTTGTTGCTCTTAGTGGTGCTGTAAGCAGAGCATGCCTTTGCTAATTTCAACAACATTTATTTCTACCACTGGTCTATGTGCTGAGCACACATTAAAAGTCCACTGATTTGTTTACAGTCAGAATTACATGCTGACAATTTAGTTGACGAGTATAGTCCCGGACAATTTGTTTCAAAGTAATTACATGTTAGGAGGTTAATAAGACAATGGTCATTTAAGAAACAGAATAACTTCAGTCTGTAGTATTGTGATCAGTGTTGGGCAAGTTACTGAAAATTAGTAATTAGTTACAGTTACTAGTTACTTCTTTCAAAAGTAATTCAATTATGTTACCAATTATTGTATATCAAAAGTAATTAGTTACTAGAGAAAGTAACTTTTGAGTTACTTTTAAGTCTGCTTTTAAAATGTCAATATGAACAGTACTGAACAGTCACACACACAATAAACCTAATTTTTGGACCTATTTATTGTAGTTTCAACGGGCCTTCAAATCAATAGCCTTGTGCATGAGTTCTCAAACTTTTTCCGACCCCAAAACATTCTACAATGCATGAAGGCTTCCCTGACCTTGTTTTGCGCCACCCTCACCATCTAGGTGGTTTGATAGATATGTACAGTACACTGCCTACTGCTTGCCTTCTACTACTAGTAGTAGTAGTAGTATGCATGGTGGTGCACTGACACTGAATTCTGCAATATAGTAATAAGTTATTTTTTATCATTATTATTGCAATCCTTCTGTAGGCTACATGGAATGAGTTCAATGGGATGTAATGTGAAACAATGTTAAATGGCCTATTTTCAAAGCAGTTATTGTCTGCTCACACACACATACAACCTTAGGTTATCCTCATCCTGCTTTGAACACAGTTGTATTATATAGCATTTTAAGCACCAGCAGTTTGGGAAAAGCCTGCGCTGCACAAGTGCTGACCTACCGAAATAAGTTCTAATGCATCTGAGAGTTTGGGATTGTCGTGCACTATGCAGAAGGTTACTCTTCAGCTGATAAGGTGTTCCAGAGAGAAGTTGCATGTTCCGTCGCAGACAAATTAATCCATAACACCATGGACGTCAATTCCGATGTAAACATACTGTGCAAATAACTCAAGTCGCTTAGTACGTACGGTAGGCTATTTGGAGGTTTCTTTATCTGGTAAGTGAAATCTGCATTTTCCTCTCGAGTTAAATGTGTGCTTGCTTGTGTCAAGGCTATATATAGGCTACTGTAGCCTATTGGTGTTGTGGCGTGGCTATGTTGTAAGAATGAGGCTTTTGCGCAATATGCGGAAAAGAGCGGAGATAAACAACAAATGCGCTTTTACTGTGGAGCTTACGAGATGGAAACGAAAGGGAAAAGGCTTTTAGGATGCCCATTTAAATTGTAGCCTAATGCACTCTTGTGTGTTTTAGCATAAATCCGAAATAAGGAGGAATGTGAGGAGGCTATTAACTGTAAAGAATGCATCTGCAATCTAAACATGAAACACAATCGCTGGAAACACAGCTAAGGTCGGGAGACAAGCAGCAAATGTGCATCTTGTCTGCAGTCGTTCATTCAAGATCAACAGAGTAATGCAAGTAACGAACTCTTTGAAATTTCAGTAATTGTAATTGCGTTACTGGATTTACAAAAATACTTAGTTACATGCTCGTTACCACTTAAAGTAGTGGAATTACAGTAACGCATTACTCCCAACACTGATTGTGATTAGTATAATTGATATGCATGTCCATCCATTGTGTATTTCATTGCCAATTTCAGCTTTCTGTTTTAATTTTATACAACAGTTAGGTTCGGTCGAGCTATTCATTCATTTTTGATTGGACGAAAGGCACACTCGTGTCATTGCTTAATTCATTGGTAAATTAATTTGCAATTCCAACCTTTGCTGTAATTCAGAAACCACACTATCATGGTCCATTTTTCAACCATCGACAAGTTGATCCACCATTTTTGTTGCTGACTCCACAAAGCACACAAAGCTCTGATCAATGTGATTGACATGTTTTTATAGCTGGACAAAACCTTCGACACATGGAAATCGTTTCGTAGTTCACTATTGACTTGATTGCGACGTCCCCGAGGTTTTCTGCAGGAGTCAGCATTGAAGTGTGCCCTGTCGGAATGAATCTCCACTTGCCTCTACTTGTGTTTCCTTTTGGTTGGAATCGCATCCTCACCACACTGGAGAATGGCAGTGGTTACTGTGGTCTGTTGGGCTGGCTAGTTCGTCAGTCTGTATTGAAACAGGGTGTCATCTTGCAGTGGTCTGAACTTCCTCTGTCTTCTCTCTCACACTTCTTCTCCCCAACCCTACCTTCTCCTCCTCCTCCTCCTCCACCTCCTCCTCTTCTTCCTCCTCCTCCTCCTTCTCTTCTTCCTCCTTTTCTTCGTGTCTGTCTTCAGATCTACTGTGCTGGAATGCAGACAGATACTCCAGGGGAATACGTCACCCTGATGGCTGGCGAGGCGGAGAATTTCTCTGAGGTCTTCGGCTACAGGTACAGTAGTGGCCCTCCAGTGGACACATCCTCTCAAAGTTGAGAGCCTCTTGTGTCAGTCAAGTTGTAAAACAAAGTCCATAGAGTTCCTTTAAATGCAAATAACCCAGATGGTCGTGTGTTTCTTTTGTGTGACACCAGGCTGATTGACCCGACTGGGTGCCCTGCCAACCTGAGCCGAAGAGAGGACTGCAGTTGCAGAAGGGACTATACGGCAGCCGGCCTCTCCACCTTCAGCAAAGTCCGACTGGACCTCAGCAAGATGCACATCATAAGTGAGTGGCCATAGCCAGACATCACGTTACATAGTGAAAGGCAATATCAAGCATTCCTCAACCTGGGCCCTATTTTTAGATATATCCATTTTTATTTAAAAATGTAGGTGACGCTTTTATCAAAAGACCAATAGCAGGGTCAGGCCTAGCCCAGTTCTTTACCCACTAAATGTGTTTAGGTCCAAACTCTTAGTCTCTATCACACCTCACAACCTGGAGAACATAGTATTGTGAATTCAAAATAATGTCAGCAGTTTAAGGTACACTATGCAGGTTTAGGTGTTTTTGGCTATACAGTACTGTAGAGCTCCCTCTAGAGTCGCGATATATTTATATTTTACTCTGCTGTTGTAAATAGCAAACTTCTCGTGACTTATCCCCCCTGTTTACAATGCAAATGCTTTTGTTGTGGAGGTGACGGATTAACAACAGACAAAAACTATCTCCAAAGAGCGATATCTGCCGACACGGTAATGTTTCACAATTCTCGCGAGATTTGTCGGGCCGCCGTTCTTGAAGTTGCATGGCTGGTTTTCTCAGTAGCCACTCGCTACATCCATGCTGTATAGCTATGCTAGGTGAACGATTTGTCTATTACAAATTTGTTTACCATCAAATCAAAGTGTACCTTTAATGTTTCCTAAAATAGCAGAAACCACTGATGAGCACCACGTCCCCCAAGTTTCACCAGACCCTCTTCTTCTCACTGTATCACTTGATGAATGAAGACATCCGTATACAAACAAATAGTGAATGCCAAGATATTTGTATGGGGTCCAGTTTAGCAATATAACACCAGATTACTCTCCTTTCACTCAACACAGCTCTCAGTCTTCCCTCCAACTCAACATATGTCTAGCTACGTAAATACTACACATTCTCACTGCATCGTTTTACTTGCCATGTCATACCTCCATCTGTTGTTCATGTAACACACTTGCGTAAGCGACAGTGGAGGGTCTCTGTTGCAAACAGGATGGTCATACGACTTTGTTTCCCGTTGCTGAGAGTGCCTCTGATGGCTGAAATGACTCTGACATGCGAACAGTTATGCTTTTGTGACGCCAAATTGCTCTGAACTAAACCCTTCCTCATATTATTGTCTTTGGAGTGAGGAGACGAAGAGAATGTGAGAACTTAAACAAATGCACCACACGCCAAAGCTAACAGGAAATAACAGAGATGACTTGAAAGCAGGCCAGAAATACAGAGCAGTTAAAGACAGACATAGCAGGCGTTCTACAAACAACAGAGTATAGTATACATAAAAACTCACTAAAAACAAGTATCCCTTTTTGATTTTGGGGGGGTTTGAGGTCGGAAACAATTGACTCTGGATTTCTGGTAACATGGGTCACATGCTATTTTGAATGAAAGGCATTCTGTGTCTTGCAGAAAGTCCACATTAGTGTCAGTGACTACAGTGCTAAACACATGTTAATTGTTTTTAAAGAACAGTTGCGATTGCGAGTGTCTATTACAGATGTTGCAAGCTACCCACTAGCATGACACAGATGGAAAAGACGATTAATCAAATCCAAGCGCGGGGTTAATCGGTCCAAGCTGACCTCAGAAGCTATAAAACAGTACACAATTAAAGGCGCCCTGACAATTAGTCGTAAATTGCACCCAAATTATGTTTGCACTCATACTCAACACTGACATACTTAGTGGCCCCAAAAGGAAAGTGGACATTGTGGTTCTAACAGAGTGTAGTTTCTATGGGAGGGGAATGCAAGGCCTGTTATAGAGACTCATGTCATTAAAGTGCACTCCTTGGACTTCCTGGGTTGTTTGCTGTAACATCTACTGGATCCATGGGTCCACTAATGCCCACTTTTGGTAACAATCTTGTCTGTGTCATTCAGCCACAGATTGGCAGTTTGCCGTCACGCGAGAGGGCCGCCACGTGCCGTTTGCCACTGGAGGGGACTGCTACAGCGCCGCCCGCTGTCCACAGGTGAGAACTGCGTGTCTGGTGGGAGAGCAGTGGGGTTGGCGTTGGGAGGCTGGAGGTGGGGGCCGTTGGAGGGGTGTAGTATCACTTCTTCTTAAATCCAGCCGCAGAGCCTTGGTTAGAGGCCCACTGCCCCACTGCTGGAGATCTGGAGCAGACGCAGTTAGAGGCTCACTGCTGGAGATCTGGAGCAGACGCAGTTAGAGGCCCACTGCTGGCGATCTGGACCAGACGCAAATGGCCTGGGGATGGAGACATCTGTCTGGCGAGGCCGGCGTACATGAGGCTCCACAGATCCTGTCCGTCTCGCGGGAGACGCGGCCAACAGGCACGCAAACTACACTATGCCCCCTTTTACTCTCTGCCCCCTCAGAGGATACTCTACTCCTCCTTTTCTCTCTCTCTCTCTCTCCCTCTCTCTTCCTCTCTCTTTTCCTCACTGTCTGTTTTTCTCACTCTGTCTGTTCCTCTCTTCCTCTCTTCCTTACCCATGTCTGTCTGCTTCTCTCTTTCTCTCCGACTATCTCTATTCATGTCTTCTCACTGTCTCTCCCTCTCTCTCCATCTCATCTTTCTCTCTTTTTCTCTCTCACTCTCTTCTCTTTCTGTCTCCCATAGCTTCTTTCAGTCACCCCCCTCCCTCCTCCCTCCTTCTCTCTCACTCTCTCTCTCTCTCTATTACTCTCTCTCCTTTTCTCTGCTATTGTGTGCACCAGTCTACACGCTCTAACTGGAGCCAGTTCTCACACTCTCTCAAGGTTTGGGGGGGGGGATTGTGAGAGGCTGGTTATGTGTCGCCTGTTAACCCACAGCCCCCCACAGCCACCCACAGCCACCCACAGCCACCCACAGCCCCCCACAGCCACCCACAGCCACCCACAGCCCCCCACAGCCCCATGTGCTGCCCACGTGAACGCCACCTCAGATGGGCTGCAGACAGCAGACAAAACCGCAAGAGAAAAGCACTTAATGGAAGCCCGCTGCCCGCTCTGTCCCAGAGTCATTTCAGGGGATGGGAAGTACACACATGACCCGACTTGACGCTTGACACACTTTTGCGAATGCTCTGTTTGTTATCCCTTTGAGAGTCTCACACACTTTGGGTGAAGTGGTTGAACACAAGGTGCAGGAGTGGAGGAGCATTGTATCATTCTATTTGTGCAGCACTGCACTCCTTGAGATGTGATTATTGGCAGCTTTTGAGTTGTGACACATTTCTGGTCCGGTGGCTCCTCGGCGAGTTGCTCATAGCTGTACCAGGTGCCGAGGATTTGCTGCTCTCTACTGCCACCTGCTGGTGAGTGCACGACTTCAGCAATATCTTGTATGAATCTCCTGCTTTTTTGTTTTTTTCTGCAGGGGCGCTTCAGCATCAACCTCTCAGGGACAGGCTTTCACGTGGCCGAGCAGACCAAGTGGATTTCCCATGGAAACTACGCTGTTGCAGACATACACAAGTCGCAGGTACGACACAAAACATCCTCCCCCGCAGGTGCGACACAAAACATCCTCCCCCGCAGGTGTGACACAAAACATCCTCCCCCGCAGGTGCGACACAATACATCCTCCCCCGCTTGCGCCCTATGACCCCTTCATCCACTGACTCAGGTTGCGGCGTCAAGCGCAGGGATTGCAGGATGTTTATGTGGCTGTATTAAGTCTTCATCCTCACTGGAGAGACAAAGTTTAGAGTTAGATCCACCAGTCACAGACAACCTCCCCACCCCAGGCCTCCACCCCAGTCCTCCATCCCAGCCCTACACCCCAGCCCTCCACCCCAGTCCTCCACCCCAGTCCCCAGCCCTCCACCCCAGCCCTCCACCCCGGCCCTCCACCCCAGTCCTCCACCCCAGTCCCCAGCCCTCCACCCCAGTCCTCCACCCCAGCCCTTCTCCAGGCCTCCTCCTCTCTGTTCCCCCTCCCCTTCCTTTTGGCTTCTCAGCGGGCTCCGGGCATGGGCCCAAGTGCTCTTATTTTCTCCGCCTAGCCTGCTTTGGCACCTTAAGGAGCCGTGTAGAAGAGCAGTATTGAGCAGCCGCAGACAACAGTCAGCCCTCCTGGTTTTGTGATGGAGATGAGCCTGGGGGCGTTTTTTGGCAGGGCGTGAGAATAAAGGCACCTGAAAGCAGAGCGCTCTGGAGTGGCCAGTTAACAGAAAATTGGTTGTTTTAGGTCAAGTGGCCACAGCGGCCGCTCTCTGATGAGATCATCGGGAGTTAGTGAAATGGAGAGGAGGAGTGAGGGGGTGTAATTCATTTGATACCGTGGGATCAGTTTTATATTAACACTGCATGCGTGTGTGTGAGTGTGTGTGTGTGTGTGCGTGCGTATTTGTGTTTTGTGTGTGTGTGAGTGTGTGTGTGTGTGTTACGTTTCAGAGACGATGCCCCAGTGTGACTGTGAGTGTGTGTGGTCACTTGTATCTGTGAGTGTGTGTGGTCACTTGTTGCATCTCTGTAAGTGTGTGTGGTCACTTGTTGTATCTCTGAGTGTGTGTGGTCACTTGTTGTATCTCTGAGTGTGTGTGGTCACTTGTATCTCTGAGCTCCCTCTGAAGCACAGCGCTAGCTCGTATCATGCTAAGCTACGCTATGGCGTTTAAGGTGGTCTCACAAATAAGCTGACACTTAAGATAAAGTGTTTTTTTTTTGTCTCAAAAGCTTTTTCAAGCCTCTGCCTTTGATTAATTTCCTTTGAGTAATTCACTCCAAGTTTTCTCGCCGGGCCAAGTGTGATTTTAGAAGCGCATTGCAGTGAAATCCATGACAACTATTTGTTCCCACCAAAGAAAGCCTTCCCTCACAAACGGCCCTGAGTGCCTTTCCCTATTGAATGTTTCTGTTTGAATCAGCACCTGCTACACTTGTCTCTTGAGGCGTTGGGTTGGTTTCAAAGTCTGACATTCAATTACCCTCCACCTCCAGCATACTCCTTGACCAGTGTCCACAACATTTCCTCTTGTTACCACAGGATGGCAGTAGAGTTACAGGAATGTGTGGTGGCTATTGCGGCAAATGCACCCCTTCAACAAGCTCTGGCCTTCTTGTGCGTGTCACATAACACAACCTCAACCCCCCAGGTGAGCTTTTGCCGTCAACACATTTATGGGGCCATTCTTAAAATCTACACTGACGAAGTTGTGCAAAGTTGTATTTTGGAATTCCTGACGCACAACCTAACAGGGCCCCATAAACCAAACATTGAGATGCCAAAACATTGAGATGCCTTTGTCTGTTAAATAAACCAAACATTGAGATGCCAAAACATTGAGATGCCTTTGTCTGTTAAATAAACCAAACATTGAGATGCCAAAACATTGAGATGCCTTTGTCTGTTAAATATTTCTCTTCATTGGGCTAATATTCTGTTTTTGTTTGTTTGTTTGTTTGTTTGTTGTATCTGACAGTGACTCCTGACCCCTCATGTGGCCTTTCTTATCTCTCTGTGGTGCTAAAGAAACAGAAGGACTCGTCCTCTTCTGAAGAACCTCTACCCCTCCAAAACATGTACATATGTAAATTATGCTACTGTAAGTACTGTACATATGCTATGTGAATTATTTATTATACTCAACATTTATTTTTATATTGTGAAATTATTTAATTTGTTTTAGTTTTTTTTTTTTTAAAAAAAGCAACTTGCCATTGTGCCTATCATCATGCACACGTCCACATCTGTCAGACATTGTATGTGACATAAATACACTGCCGTTCAAAAGTTTGGGGTCCAAGTTTGGGGTTTCCATTCCACTCCACAGACAGAATACCAGCTGAGATCAGTTGCATTGTTTTTTTAATCAGGGCAGCAGTTTTCAGATTACATTATGTGCTTGCATAATTTCAAGAGGGTTCTCCAATGTTTTCTTAGTTAGCCTTTTGAAATGAAGTCAGATTAGTAAACAGAATGTGCCTTTTGGAACATTGGATGAATGGTTGCTGATAATCGGCAATGTAGATATTGCATTAAATATCAGCCATTTCTTTCAGTCATTTACAACATTAATGATGAAAACAAGGACATTTGTAAATGACTCCAAACTTTTGAACGGTAGTGTGTGTCATAACAGCACACATAGTATTTATCATACACAGCCTCGATGGCTACTTAAGGACCTGTCCCTCCTGCCCAGTGTCAGTGGTCAGTGGTGTGGTACGTCAGTTAACATGGGTCAGGCCAGGACAATTAAGCACATTCAGTGGTCGAGGGCTTTGCGTGCAAGCAGTCAGGCGGGCCCCATGCAGCAGGTGCTGAGGTGCTGGAGCGTGCCACGACCGTGCCACGCGGGTCGATGAGGGGCGGCCGAGAGTCGAGCGCAGAGACGCAGCAGGGGAGGCAGGGAGGGAGGGAGGGAGGGAGGGCACAGGTGCGTAGCCAGCACCGCCGCCATCCTCATCATCATCATCATCATCATCAACATCATCAACATCAGCGTGAGGCGCTCCAGATGCTTCGAACATGTGGCCATTTTCCGGTCAGGGAGGTTTGAGAAAGCGGCAGGGCACACAGATACAAACACACACACAAAAAGCACAGATGCGCACACACACACACATGCATACACACACATGCACAGAGACACATTTACTTTCACTCACACACACACACACACACACACACACACACACACACACACACACAGCAAGGAAGAACAGAGGCAGGGAGAGAGCTGGTTATGAGACTCCCTCAGCAGGTGGAAGTCAGGCTGTAGTTTTACAGTGGAAAGAGAAGATGTACTGTACAGCAGGTGCATCAGGGAGAGGGTTGGAGAGAGGATTTGTAAGTCAGGATTCTCTGCAGAAAGCATTTCTCTGAGAATGAGGGTTAGGGAAGGGTTGAGGCTTGTCAGTGAAGAGCAAGGAAGTCATGTGAGATTTATTTTAGAGTCTGTTTTGGTCAGACATTGTGGGTTCCGTATTTAGGTTTTGCTTGGTTGTCCGTTATGTAAGTCGTTTCAGTGAGACGTCTGTTCTGAGGAAATGTTTGGATAAAAAAAGAAAGTCATCCTTTGTGTTTGTATACAGCTGCCTCAGAGCGCTGGCTTTCATGTCAGACTGTTGTGTTACTGTGGTGGAGGAGGCCTAAAGAACTCTCTCAGTTGATGCCTTGATGAAGGCAGATCGCCCCCTGGAGGCTAGCTGGCAAACTGACAGGCCTAGACAGCAACTCAAAGCGTACACATTTGTCAGAGGAACAGTAACAGGCCTTCACTGGAGAATAGCCATCATGTCACACCAAACGCCATGTTGAATGAGATGAAGAGAGAGAGAGTAGAAAGTGTTTGTTATTGATGACTTTGTTGTTGATGGTTTAGGACCAGAGGGTGGAGGTTTTAGTGAGCCATGATCTCGGCAGCTGAGGAAGAGGAGGATGATGCTTAACACCTTCAGGACTTAAGTTCTTGAAAGCGCTGTATAGTTTAAGGATAAGGATATGTCATTTATCATCACAATACCTCATGTCCCAGTTTTTGTCAAAAAATATTTGTATTTGTTTTGTATTGCAGTTCAATGTCAAAATTGCAATACAATTTCCTTTCCACAACTGTCATCACTGTCAACACTCACTCAGTTGGGTAGTGTATCAGGGTACTTTCATTTTTACATTTATGAATTTTTTTTTGTGACTTTGTAGCTGTATTTTTATGAAGGATTCTAAAAGTATGTAACAATATTTGAAAGCATGAAACACTATCAAAACTGTAGCTATAGTAATCAATTCAAACATCTGGCAACAAGCACATACAATAATCAGGGGTTCATTGTCAACAAGGTTGTCTGTGTGTGTGTGTGTGTGTGTGTGTGTGTGTGTGTGTGTGTGTGTGTGTGTGTGTGATGTTGGAGAAGTTTGCCTTTAAGTGTCTGACAATATAACACATAATGGGAGAGCTTAGTGAAGGACAGACAGCCATGCTGTGGGGAAACTGTTTATGTGCAGAAGATGAAGCCATATGCCTTTAAGTGCCTCACTGCTTTCTTAAATGAGTCACTTCTGCTGCACAGCAGTCATGTCTTCTGAGGTGTTTTGTTTCATTGGAAAACAGTCGTACCACTTCAATTCAGTATTTCAAGCACACAAAATGCTGCAGAATATTTATACATGTGTGTGTATAGACATAGTTGGAAATGTAATAAATTAAATAGAGCTAAGTTACTCTCTGGTGAGAAGCTATTGTCAGAGATTATTGACTACCTAATGATGCTCTATAGCTAAGTATATTCATTTGCCCCCATGATTATAGTACCCCTTTTAAATAATTGCCCCCATGATTATAGTACCCCTTTTAAATGATTGCCCCCATGATTATAGTACCCCTTTTAAATGATTGCCCCCATGATTATAGTACCCCTTTTAAATGATTGCCCCCATGATTATAGTACCCCTTTTAAATTAATGCCCCCATGATTATAGTACCCCTTTTAAATGATTGCCCCCATGATTATAGTACCCCTTTTAAATGATTGCCCCCATGATTATAGTACCCCTTTTAAATGATTGCCCCCATGATTATAGTACCCCTTTTAAATGATTGCCCCCATGATTATAGTACCCCTTTTAAATGATTGCCCCCATGATTATAGTACCCCTTTTAAATGATTGCCCCCATGATTATAGTACCCCTTTTAAATGATTGCCCCCATGATTATAGTACCCCTTTTAAATTAATGGATGTTAATTTACAGGTAATCAGTTTTTTTCTTCTTTTCTTTTCTTTTCTTCTTTTTTAAAAAAAACAGGTTGATTTGTACAGTTTAAAGTATCATATTGTGTCAATTTTGAGTCAATGGAAATTGCGAGCTGTTTTAAGTTCAACATCTGAACATTTTAAAAGGGAATAGTACACTTTAAAAAACAGTTAATGGCAGTTATTTTACATTTCCCATTACACCCTCAAGATCACCTTACCTTGAGTGTGCATGTGAGTTTGCAGTTTATTCATAAAGAACAATGCTCAGGTTCTAGCAATAATAAAGGGAGGGTTGGTTACATTACTTTCTCAATGTCAACATGTGTCCTGTTTATCATGCAGTATTTCTATGCCATATTATTATTGAGATTATATGACTATTTCTTCAATTGTGTTTCATTACATAATGATGTAATATAGGTCTATCAGGTTTTTATGCACATGCATTTGAAGCATCTGATATATTTATTTTATGTATTGGTGTATATAGATTATTAATGTCATTGTGTATTTTCAGTTACGTCCTTTAAAGAAGTGCTTTTTGTTGGCCTTTCACTATATGCTGTCTATTTCAAACTGTGTAAATGTTTCTATTTAAACCATTTCATAAGGACATAAATGTCAGAAAGCGTTTTTAAGTGTATGATTTATGTATGGGATCAAATAAGGGACAGCGAGAGAAGAAATAAACTGACCTTGGCAGAGCCTATTTCTTTTCTAATGTGTTCTCGACGCTTCCCTGGGATAATGCATTCTCTTCTCGCAGACCTGACCCTGATATGCCAAAGCAGCGCATGCAACCCTAATACCTCAGCTGTGAGTGGATATTGCTCGAGACGTGAATGTCAAACACTAAATCGCTATCACTGCACCACTCACATCCAGTTCATCACGTACAGTAACTTCACCCTCTGAGTTACATTGGCCACTCAGTAACTCTTTGTTTCAGTGTCAGTTGGAAATGGAATTGTAGAATTTTTGTTTTTCTTCCACAGATTTTTTGCTCAATTTACTCTAGAAACCAGATCAGTTGGGATGAATACTGTTATTATCTTCAAAAATATTACTTCAAGGAAATAAGTGTATCATTGGTATAAAATTCACTCAGTTGAAAAAGATTTTTGCAATTTTGCAGGACTTTCTTGTCTGTGTCCCTAATTCTCCAAACAGTTATGAAACTTTGTCGATGTAACTCCTTTGTGAAATAATAGGGCCACTCTTTTCGTGCAACAGCCAGTAGTACCATTGGTCTCTCATGCTGCTGTTTTCCTGTCATTCCTTATTCACACAGAAGCACTTTTTCGAATATTTAAATAATGTTGTGACTGGGGGGCAATATGAATATGCATTTCACAAGTGGCATGCTGTGATGCTAGCTAGGGCCAGCAACTCATTTTGTTATGTTTTGTTTCTAATGACACAAATAGAGCATGATGTAGACATTTGAGACACTATTGTCTCATCATAGCCATTGAATGGGAGGGTAACATACTGAGAAAGGGATTTAGGCTTGATGGAATCTAGCTAATGCTAGCTCATGGTTTGTCCTGTTTCAGAGGTGTTGGATGAAATACCCTGACAGGTCTGCTAGAGCCCAAGGTAACGTAACCTCAATGTGCTTTGGCTGGTGAAGGAAAATTATTTAAATCTGGGGGGAAACTGCATACCAATGGAAATAACGTTGGATGCGAATTTATCCCCTGGAAAGCTCTAAAACATTTCTCACAGCATGCCCCAGATCTGAATAAGCAGCTGAGAATACAGTTGAGGGCTCATGCACTGGGAAATTGATTTAAATTCTTGTGCGTGCTCAACAGGCAAGTGTAGTTGATGTTCTTTGGGAGGAGACATCTCCAACTGCCCATGCACAGTGGTACAAAGTATTCATTATCTGCTTTTCTGGAGGTGTATCAAGTGAATAATGTGCTCGACATGTACATGTTGGGTCTTCATGGAATCCCAGTACATTAGATTCACTGGTAAATATAAATACAATACTACTTTTCATGCAAACTGTTTTCTTTGCTATGCGTTGTTCTGCTGTTTAGGTATATAGAGAGTGGGAAGTCTAAATTTGATATTTGTTGGTAAATTAAAAAAGTGCATAATGCTTTCATCCAAAAAACACTATCCTAATCTATGTATAAATATTCACCTTTGTTTAAAAAAGTAACCATTAATAAAATGCTATCCTCATTACATACAGATGCACTGTTTGTCAAAAACCCTGCCCCATATTCAACCCACGTAAAGTTTGGGAAAAGCAGATCTATCTTAAGCTATTGCACTAGCACCAGGTGCAATAGCACCAGGTTCATACCAGAGTAGGCTTCTGCGATCATACCGGAGTAGGCTTCTGCGATCATACCAGAGTAGGCTTCTGCGATCTTCTCCTGTGTGCTTTTATTAGATCAGCAGGTAAATGTGTGCCAGGACGTCAGCAGGAGTAACAGTGAACCACCTGTGATGCCAACCTGCCCTGGGGGCATGAGGCATCATCACAGAGAGCCGCTGTTACCCAGGGGCCTCTGCCATGCTGAGCTAAGTAGTGCTGAATATAGTAGGCGATGTTATGCATTTTTTAAAAGCCACCATCCAAACTGTGTGCTTTGGCTTGACTACAAGAGTTATGTACACAAACTTAGACTTGTGCAGTAGAAGCAGCTTCCCAACAATTGGAAAATATATATCACATGGAGAAAAACACACAAACACACACACATACCAAAGTATTGTGAGTGTATACCTCTGTTGATTAGGCCCATCAAACACATTCCACAACCTTTTCCAGGAACATTGAAAAGATAGACTCCCTTTAGAGAAGTTTCTTCTAAGGGTTGGTGTTCACATCATGCCTACCATAGCGGAATGCCACATCATTAGAAGGAGCCATGCATGCTGTTTAAAATGAGATAAGGGGCGTGTAAAGCTGGGAGGTCAATGGATTCAGTCCGCACGGCATTGCGTCAAATTAGATAACAGAGTCCTAGAATGTCTGTCATTCTTTCCAAAGGATGACATGAGGGACAGTTTTAAATGGTAATGGGAAAGGATAAAGTGACTTCAGAACTGGGGCATGGTGATTTTCATTCCGTTTCGTAATTTAGATAAGTCATCTCACTACACACAATGCAATTGTTGTTTCTCTCTCTCTCTCTCTCCCTCTTTCAGCAAATGTATAACTCTCTCTTCTACAGAAATAGTTAAAACTTCTGCTGCTGTGGCCAACGCAACTGTTTTTTTTTAGCAGGACATTTGAATGGATTTCCAATCAGAAGGAGATGCAAATACATCACATAGCAATCATGTGCTACTTTAGGTCCAAGACCTGTTTACTCTCCAAGACGACTTCATCCGTGCTGACAGTTAGATTATCAGTTCAAATCATCAGCTGTGGACAGTTCGATGGGATACTCATTCCATTAGCCTATGCAAAGCTCTCCACAGAGAAAGAGTGGCCTCTGGAATCCAGCATTCACTGGACTGTGTAGAGCCTGTCCTGGTTATCCTATACATCTCTTGAAAGCTTCACACTGAAGCCAGCAAAAGAAAAGAGTGACTCTGATAGGCCTCTTAATCATATGCTGCGTTCCACAGGCTGATGGACAGCATCCCGAGCCCACAGGCTGCTATTACCGCCCAGCGTTTACACTGCGGCTTAAACAAGCTTGTTTTTACCAGCGGGTTGAATGACCCATCCCGTCTCTAAGAATGGCCACTGTTGATTTAATTTGAAGATACATCCATTTGGGGGCGATGGTAGAGGCCTGGTCTTTCAAGCCCATAAACAGAAGCACTCCCTCTGGACATTCGGTTGCAGTCCTGCTGTTCCCTCAGATAGACCCCTACGAGGTGTGAAGCAGCTAAAGCTGTGTGGGAACAGCGCTAGTTTTAGCGCTAGCTCTGCAGCTTCCCCTTCCTCTCTCATTACTTAATGCCACGCACTTCATCTTCAAGCTCCTTGGCTGCTTTCCTTTTAAATGTATCTTACTGCAGGGCCATTTCTCTCAGCTCTTATTTCTACTTCTGTAACTCTCATTCTCTCTTTCTACTGCTCTCTCTCTCTCTCTCTCTTTCTCTCTCTCTCTCTCCCTCTCTCTCTCTCTCTCTCTCTTCCTCTCTCTCTTTCTTGTAGGAGGGCCTTGGACTTAACTTGGACTGAAATCTTTGGGAAAGAGTGAGGGCTCTATTGATTAGTTGAATGGAGTAATATCTTTCATAGCTCAGTCTTGCTGTCAATGTATCTGATCCATAGGACAAAAGTTGATTGAGAAATTCAGTTCCTGAAACTCAATTTAGTTCAGAAAAGATTCGATTACAGTTTTTCTCAGTCGCTTTGGTGCTTTTCTCACATCACTATTAACATTTGCACAGCAGTTAGTGCAATTCTCAAAACAATTAGTGCAAACTGCAAAACCTAGTGGATGACCTGCAAAAGCACGTCACTTGCTCAAAATGGATAGTCCATTCCTCAAAAGCAGGTATTCATGTCAATGAAACTGTCAGTGTCATCAAAATGAGAAGTCTTGACACCATTGTTTATGAACAAGATAGTCAAATGGCTTTGTCATGTTTTCATTATGACAGTTCTCTCAGTGTTTTCCAATGCAAAAAAAGGTCAGAACTCAGTGACACTACCTGAACATGCACTATACAGTACTTGTACAGCCATTTGAAAACTACAGTAAAGTTACACATTGCTGTAGTTAGGTGAGTAAGTGAGTACCAGACACTGAATAGGCTACGTACATTTTTACCGTATGCTCTTTGCAATTCTACAGCATTGTGACAGAATTTGATAACTAGTTCAACAATTTTGTATGTAATGACTCAAGCAATGAAATGAAGACTATTAGTTTTATTGGGAACGACTATTCCGCATTCATAAGTATAGTTAATTTTGACTGACATGACATAAGCAAATGATAATGTTAAAAAACAGCAAAGAATTGTATGAAAGCAACTGATACATGTCCAAAAGTATTTGCAATTTGTTCAGAGGAAGGAGAAATTGCTACTATGATGTGCACAAATGACTAAATGTTGTGGAGGTTGAACTAATAGTATGAGAATTTTCATTCTGATCTGAAAAAAGCACCAAAGCGACTGAGAAAAACTGTAAATCAGGATAGTGATTTAGGAATAAGAAGTATTTCAACAACACGGTGTGACAAGTAAGGCTACAGCTTTTTTTTCTTTCAGCAGGAAAAATAGCCCACACACGTTCTTTAAAAATATAAATAGAGGTTTATAGGGATACTATTTTAAGTTGCGATATAGCTTATTCGCTCTTTATCTTTCTGTCACAACTTTTAAGTGTGTATTTATCTCGACAATAATGCCATTGGCTGAAATACGATGGGGTGGAGTCAGCCCATCCGGAAGTGCAGGTTTCATTCATTCATTAATGAAAGCGTAATAATAGGGCAGTTTGTGATTGTGTAGAGACCAGCGCCGCTCCGAGGAATTGCATACGAATGTGCACGGAGTGGCTTTTCTCATCTGTTGTCCTGGTGTAAATTTCGTACGCTGGCATGTTCTCTCGCAGCTCCAAAAGGAGACAAATCAGCCAAAAGGTGAGTGAAGCCGGTTGAGTCTGTGTTTTTGAAAATACCTGCACACCAGTGAAACAAACAGCACGCTAAACGCCTCTGGTTAAAAATATGAGATAATTGTGTTGTAGACTGGTTCAAATAAGTTTCAGGTGAAATCATGTTGTTCTCGTTTACTCGTTTTTATTTATCATTTCCATAAGTATGTAGAAGACGGTTGATAGGTTACGTTGAAATAGGCTGCAGTAGTCTTGGTTTGCAAGTGTTCCATGAACAGCAGCAACTGAAGTTAACACCAGGCATTCGTCTTGTCATCATTATCACCCTGTGACATTTACCCAGTTTGAGAGTTTCAGTTGTAGGTTAACATCGGCTACTGTAGTTGTGTAACTAGTTGTCCTTTCTGGATATTTTGTAAATAAATTATTTATTACACGTGTTGTAATGCAATATAAATGAGTGATGCAGGTTTCAAAGTTCTGTCAGAGTGACTTTAAGGGACACCACTGGTGTTTGTGTATATAACTAAACTGTCCAAAAAGCAAACAATAAAACGCTTAAGCTTTATACACATTGTTGCATGTCTACAGTCAACATAAAACGTATATGAGCCTCATCATCATATCCAGTGTCAATTGCTTAGCACCATTATAGACTTGTCTTAGAAACCGTTATTAGTTATATTATTGTTTGTATAGATAAGGTAAGTATCTTATTAATTATGATGGGTATATATACGTATGTGTTCTTATGTGTTTAGCACATATTTCTGTCACTAGAGATCGTATTACTGGACTCATGTTACACCTCTGAAATTGTGTTTCATATCAGCACCCACAGTCACTGCTGGATATTATGTAAGTTTTCATTTAGCTCTCCCTCGCTCCACCTCACCCCCCCCCCCCCCCCCCCCCCCCATCACTCTCTCTGCATCCTTGCTCTGTTTTGCAGATCAGCTCACTGGATGACCCAGAGAGAGGACAGCCCTGTAATGCATGTGGGGATCAGTGCCCAGGCTTCACCCTGCACAAATGGAGGTAGAGTGGCTCTCCCATTCTGCATCAGTCCTTGTGGCTCTCCCATTCTGCATCAGTCCTTGTTGTATTTGACGTGCTTGTCATACACTGCTCTCCGGCAGAGAATAACAGTACCAGCAACAGACTAAGCTATAAAAACAGGGTATATATTCTGCTCATTTAGGGTTTTCCCCACCAAAAAGCTGTGTGAGCTGTCTCTGTATCCGAGACCATCTGTTGAAAGAGGGGAGTCATCCCTAATGTTTAAGTGCTCTCTAATTATAATATTTTGTCATTGAAGTTTATGTTCAGTTGGTCAATAATGGCTGGATTATTGTTGCTATGGCACTAAGGAAAGTATGGGAGGATGGTTGTGCAGAGAAAAATGGAACAAAGTACGAAACATGCCTATTGCATGTAGTGTTAATCAGCATTGCCTGTTGCATGTAGTATTAATCAGCATTGTCTGTTTTGAAAACACATCTCTGCCTTTCTTATTTATACTTAAGAAACTCCCCCCTTGTGCTTTTTCTGAGCATTGGCCCAGGTAAAGTTTGAGTAGGGTGGGGGGAGGACTGTGGCCATCAGGGCCTCCATTGCTGTAAACTATTACGTGGCAACAGGCAGCCCAGGAATGCGCCTTTAATTACGGACAGCGCCACAATAAAACCAGCCCCTCTCCCAATGAACTCTTAGCAGACGTTGCCCATAGACAACCACTGGAAAGACCCCTTTGTCTGTTGAATAGTTAGGTTTAATGTTTAAAGGGGGTTTATGACTTTAAAAACATTCTGGCACTCAAACCTTAAGGTTTATTTTAAGCATGCATGAAAAAGAAAGGCCTGACGTTTGAGTTAGTTCTAATAGGCTTCCCTAGAGAGCGGCTTGTTTGGTTTGATGTGGTATTTGCCCGTCATCTGACCCTTTGATACTGACTGCGGACCAATCTCGGGAGGCAGGTGTGCACATAGTGTGTCGGCCAAGCGCTTGTTAACCAGTTGTCCCCATGGAGATGGACAGTTACAGAACAAACAAAAGATCTGTGACACACAAACACACACAAACTGCTGGAACCAAGGCAATTACACTACATGTTAGCTACCGCAAATGTGTTGCACCATAACTGGTATTGCTTTAATTGATAAATTGAAAGAAAAAATGTCAGCATCCCAGTGTGAATTGATTTTAAATGTAGGCTTGCATCTCTCTAAAGGCAGCTTTCTCTTCCAAGCATCTGCTCAAGTTTTGTTCTACCAGACACACATCTTTGATTAATCATTTTTAAAAAAAATGATAATACTCCGTGACCCATTGTTTGTTGTGATTTATTGGTGAGTCTTTGGAACCGCCTGCTGTTAGCCATTTTCTGTTCAAGCACCTGCTCTGTCTCTTTCTCTCTCTATCTCCCTTTCTCTCTATCTCCCGGGTCATCCTGTTTGTCTTGTAAGTGACTGCAAAGTGTCAGACAAGCTCCAGAACACCTCCATGTTTGCTTGTTACAGAGAGCTCTCCCTCCCTGTCCCTCACTCCCTCTCTTGAATTCATCATGGAATGTTCGAACCTTACATTGTTGCGGAGTAGAATCTTCTGTTCAAAACTCCCCTGCTGAAGGGTTGAATTGAGCCCGGCTGGGGAGAAGGGTGTTTTTAGAGGCCATTTTAAACCCTGGATGAATAAGTTAAAGTAAAGGGATGTGGTGGAGCCCCAAGACCTGCTTTCGACAGCTGTGTGTCTGAGCTGTACGTCTGTAAAATATTCATGCACTTGGAAATATTTAAGAGATATCCGCAGTAGTAGAGGCCAACGCAGAACCCCCCCCCCCCCCACACACACACACACACACACACACTACCACCGCCTCATACCTTCTAACTTATCCTGTAAAGTCAGCCCAGAGGTTTCCAGGGTTCTGAAAACAGCGAGAAGAGAGAGGAGACCAGGGAAGAAATAAATCCTCCACACACACACACACACACACACACACACACACAAAACCCTCTACATTATCCTCTTGTCTAAAGCCAGCAGAGGGGTATCCAGTGGATTCCGAGGGATGGGCTTGTATTGTAGTACTTTGTCTGGTGCTCAGGTTGTTGTTCTCCTGCTGTGCCGTTCCTGGTCAGTGGGGGCCTCAGCCAAGAGGACCGTGCTGTGGACCTTGCTGTGGAAACCATGTGTGCTGCTCAGGGGTTCTGAAACAGCAGGAAGAGCGTGGAGAGGGAAGACAAGCAAACTTTTCTCTTTTCAACACTTGTTTTCAGCCGATCGGATTTCACTGCTGCTGCAAGCTGCACAGAGTGATTACATAAACATCTACTACATTACATTACATTCGGCTGACGCATTTTTAATATACACTGGGCCTGTTAAATCACATTCATAATGGACAGCGTAATTCACAGCGCTGGCCTGTCCCTTTAGGTGGTCTGCAGAATCGGTTTGTTTTGACCGCCTGACTCGAACAGCGAGGTGAATTTGTGGTCGTTGAGGTAGAATTGTAA
>NW_027468837.1:38196838-38209338 GCF_046254945.1 Alosa pseudoharengus
AATGGCCACAAAGAGGCTGTGTTGGCTCCATGAGCCGCCTCTAGTCGAGCGTTTTGCTCTTGCGAATGGCCACAAAGAGGCTGTGTTGACTCCATGAGCCGCCTCTAGTCGAGCGTTTTGCTCTTGAGAATGGCCACAAAGAGGCTGTGTTGACTCTGGACGACGCACTGGCCTCTCGGCTGCCGCGCACACAGGGAGTGGGATGGACAGCGGCCTGCCAGAACTGCACACAATCAGCCGGGAGCCCCGGTCCAGTGAAGCGGCGGGAGGGGGCGGGAGGGGACGGACGTGCCAAGGGGCCTAGAGGGAGCACAGAGCTCTCCAGAGCCGCACACGTCCAGGCAGTTCATATGTAGTATAGTGTCGTAACACCTCCATTTATCACCCATTTCGTCCAAAAATTCTAAAACAACGATGTTTTTCAGTACTTCAAAATAACATTTGATAAATTAACCTTACATTTTTGAATTATTAAAAAACATTGTTGTTTTAGAATTTTCGGACGAAATGGGTGATAAATGGAGGTGTTACGATACCAGCTACACACGTCCAGGCAGTTCATATATAGTATAGTATAAGTATATATACTCTTGATCCCGCGAGGGAAATTTGGTCTCTGCATTTATCCCAATCTGTGAATTAGTGAAACACACACAGCACACACAGTGAGGTGAAGCACACACTTACCCAAAGCAGTGAGCTGCCTGCATCAACAGCGGCGCTCGGGGAGCAGTGAGGGGTTAGGTGCCTTGCTCAACCACTCCCCCCACCCACATTTTTGGCTGCCCCAAAACCATATAACCCACTTCTCACATTTCTCTGTGTGTGTGTGGTTGTGTGTGGGGTTGTGTGTGGGTGGTTGTGTGTGGTTGTGTGTGTGGGTTGAGGTTGGGTTGTGTATGTGGTTTTGTGAGATGTTGCTGTGTGTGTGTGTGTGTTTGCAGGTTTGTGTTGCCCAAGGGCAATTAAATGGCATCGCCACTACCTATGTAAACCTTGTAGTTACTTTGTTTCTCTATCATTGTCAATTTCTATTATTGTATAGACAGTGTGTTTATAGTATTACTGTAGAAATACTACTTTGTCAGCAGGGGCCTCCCCTAAAGCTGAAAGTAAATATAATATATATATAATGGGCATATCTCACAGTGTCATTTGCATTCTAGTTCTGACCAGTGTTAGATGCTGGGGCGGGTCCACGGACGTCTTTATTGCTGATCACACATCTATGTATTCTTATCACAGACAGGAAATTTTGTTTTCTTTTTAGTACAGAATTACACCTTGTCTTTTCCTATCATGACTACAGATAGCTCTTTGAACCCTGACTCTGTGTTAGCATAAAGGCTCCATATGGGAAGCATATATTTATGTTCTTTAGATGTGCTATCTTGGACTTTCCTGGCCAGGTGCTAAGGCTCTTTTATTACAGGGCAGGAGCAGATTGAAATCAGGAGATCATCTTTAAACAGCAGTGCCTATGCTGGGCTCAGGAGTGGTGTGAAAACATAGTCCTATCAGACAGGCAGTGTATGATGAACCTATACGATGGGGCTTCATAACATAATAATAATAATAATAATAATATGCTGGAAGAGCAAACACATCTAGCTATCTATTGAATCAAAGCCAGAAGACAAAGCCTGCATATAAAAAAGGGAATATGCAATGATGCCAGAAGACCATGTGGCTCACCACATAACGGACACTTTGCTGTGCGTGGGTAAAACCTAGCCCTAGACTAAAAGCTTTCCCTCAATGGGGAATTTCCATTATTCCGTTTTAGTGCAGGACCAGGCTTATTCCATATACAGGAAACTGGCCCTATAAGATTAACCTCATTTCATTTGGGAGAGGGACACTGAGTGGGCTCCACATTCGTTACCCCCTCTACATATTTGGCCAGCCTTGCTGCATCCGCCTGCGAGTCCTGGCTGGAAAGAGATGCTGTCTTTGTCTTTGGCGGCTCTGTCAGGCAGCAGTGAGGGCTGGTGGGAGACGGAGAAAGAGGTAGAGAGAGAGGTAAGGAGAGGGGGAGAGAGAAGGGGGGAGAGGGAGAGAGAGGAGGGGGGAGAGGGAGAGAGAGAGCGAGAGGGGGAGAGAGAAGGGTCGGGGAGAGAGAGAGAGAGGGAGAGAGTGAGTAGGGGAGAGGGAAGGGTCGGGGAGAGAGAGGGAGATAGAGAGAGATAGAGAGAGAGAGGGAGAGAGAAGGGTCGGGGAGAGAGAGAGAGATAGAGAGAGAGAGGGAGAGAGAGCGTGAGTAGGGGAGAGAGAGAGAGATAGAGAGAGAGAGGGAGAGAGAGCGTAGGGGAGAGAGAAGGGTCGGGGAGAGAGAGGGAGAGCGTGAGTAGGGGAGAGAGAGAGAGAGGGAGAGAGAGCGTGAGTAGGGGAGAGAGGGAGAGAGAGAGTGAGTAGGGGAGAGAGAGAGAGAGGGAGAGAGAGAGTGAGTAGGGGATAGAGAGAGAGAGGGAGAGAGAGAGTGAGTAGGGGATAGAGAGAGAGAGGGAGAGAGAGAGTGAGTAGGGGAGAGAGAGAGAGAGGGAGAGAGAGCGTGAGTAGGGGAGAGAGAAGGGTCGGGGAGAGAGAGGGAGAGAGTGAGTAGGGGAGAGAGAGAGAGAGGGAGAGAGGGAGAGAGAGCGTGTGTAGGGGAGAGAGAGAGAGAGAGGGAGAGAGTGAGTAGGGGATAGAGAAGGGTCGGGGAGAGAGAGGGAGAGAGTGAGTAGGGGATAGAGAAGGGTCGGGGAGAGAGAGGGAGAGAGTGAGTAGGGGATAGAGAAGGGTCGGGGAGAGAGAGGGAGAGAGTGAGTAGGGGAGACAGAGTGAGTAGGGGAGAGAGAAGGGTCGGGGAGAGAGAGGGAGAGAGAGAGTAGGGGAGAGAGAGAGAGGGAGAGAGGGAGAGAGTGAGTAGGGGATAGAGAGAGAGAGGGAGAGAGTGAGTAGGGGAGAGAGCGTGAGTAGGGGAGAGAGAAGGGTCGGGGAGAGGGAGAGAGAGAGTGAGTAGGGGATAGAGAAGGGTTGGGGAGGGCGGAGGAGCCCCCTCTGCAGCTGTGGCTTGCTCAGGTGTGAAATGAAGATGGGCACAGGAATTCTTCACTGTCAAGTCCTCTCCTCTCTTCATTACTCCTCTCCTCCTCCTCTCCTCCTCCTCTCCTCCTCTCCTACTGCAACTCCACTCTCACCAGTGCCTCTTATGCTCTTTGGAAACAATGCAAATGTGTCATTTGTGTTAACAGAAAGTATGGGAATATGGAATATTTGGAATATACAATATGGAATGTTGCATGAACATGTTAAGGACTATGAGAAATATACATATTCGTACGAAAGTGAATTGTTGGGCAATTAGATGTACACAATGAATTGTTAAGTGTTAAACTGTCGTGCCATAAACAAGAGTGTTGTGCAAGATCTCTGTGCAGCTGCTTGTCTGAGTCCCCCAGCTTTAGCAGGAGTCATAACAGTCTCCAACTGACCTAATTAGTCTGGAGATTTCATCTCGGCCTCTGCCCTGCGAAAGAGAAACCCCCAGTGGCCCAGAGTGAGTCAGAGTCGGAGCGGCTCTGAGGGGTCCCGTCCTGGCGGGGCCTGACCGCCTGTCTGGGACTCGTGCTGCAGGGCCACCGCGGTCCGCAGACGATAATTCACCGCCAGTTTTTCCCCGTCACTGATCCCGGCTTTAACCAGGGCTTAGGAGGTAAAGCCGCCTTTGAACTGTCATCGGGAATAAAGAGCTACGCTGCGAGGTGGGCTTTGTGTGTGTGTGTGTGTCTGTGTGTGTCTGTGTGTGTGTGTGTGTGAGTGGGGGGAGGGAAATCCTGTAGGGCTTCCCATTCAGGCTCTGCTGTGCTGTGCTGTGCTGTGCTGTGCTGTTCTGTTCTGCGTGCAGCTCCAGCGAATCTGTTCCATTGCTTTACACTCAAAGACAAGCCTGTCAGGAGAGTGCTGTTGGAGGCGCAGCCTGTTTGACTGGAGTGCCACTGTACTGCACTCCAGAGCGCTGACTGCCCACTCTGGTGCAGGAGTGGTCGAGGCTGCCTGGCGGCTCCGTGGCTCTGTGGCTCGGCTCTGGGAGGTCACAGCACCGTGGGTGGAAGTCACAAATTAGCTGCTGGAGGGAGATGGTGCCATAAGATTAGCCTCCATCTCCCATCCTTCTTCCTTTCTTTTCTCACTCTCTCACAGCGCCTGAACCCAAGGTCAGCCGTTACTCCTGCAGGAGTCTGGCATGCAACCCTAGCCTGTGTGCAGCTGCTCTGAACCTTGATCAGATATTTGGCCTTCTTATTAAGTTAAAAGTGAAGTCTCTTTCACATCATTTAACACTGGAGTGCTGTTCAATGTGCTATTTATAGGGTACATTTAGATGTAGTAACTCTGGATAGTGGGTGGTCAAAAGAGTATTAGCTTTGCTGTGTTAGCACTCCAGTCTTACATTGGCCCTTTCCACCTTGATTACTAGGCTACATCATGGTCATTCTGTTGTGTTGCAGGATCTCATGATCTTGTGAACAATGGCAGACATAATATGAAAAATATTTAGTTTTGATGTTGATGGGAAAAAATTTTTTTTGAGTGATATAGTGATATTTCACCTGAATAGTTCCAGGAGACTGAGAGGAGTTTCCCAGACTGGCAGTGTGTTCTCTTTCTCTCTCTCTCTCTCTCTCTCTCTCTCTCTCTCTCTATGTCTCTCCCTCTCTCTGTCTCTCTCTTTCTCTCTATCTGTCTTGTCTCTGCTCTGAGGTAGTCTGTCTGGTGGGGATGTGTGGCTGCAGGCAAGCTGGCCACTGGAGCTGTTGCTGTTGCTGTTGCTGTTGCTGTGTGTGTGTGTGTGTGTGTGTGTGTGTGTGTGTGTGTGTGTGTGTGTGTGTGTGTGTGTGTGTGTGTGTGTGTGTGTGTGTGGAGCTGGATGAAAGGGCTCTTTGAGTGTAATGAGAGCTCTGCAGCAGGGCTGCATACCGCTGCTGTCTCCAGTGGTGCCGGGCAGCAGATGCACAGCTTCTGGCCGGCCGCACCGCACCGCACCTCACCACAGCACTGCCCCGCACCGCACCTCACCGCAGCACTGCCCCGCACCGCACCGCACCGCACCTCACCGCAGCACTGCCCCGCACACACTTGGCTTTGAGCACTCTTTCCTTTTCTTTTCGTTCTTTTTGGCTTTTCCTCTCATCCCCCCCTTTCTCTCTTCATCCTTTCCCCTCTCATCTTATTTGATCCTCTAATCTTTGGATCTTTCATGCCCCTCACTTTTCCTTTCCCCCTTTTCTCTCTCTCGCTCTCTCTTCCTCCCTCTCTCTTCCTCCCTCTCTCTCTCTCTCTCTCTCTCTCTCTCTCTCTCTCTCTCTCTCTCTCTCACCCTCCCTTCCGTCCACTCTCCTCTGCTCGGTCACTAGAGGTGTTCAAAACGGAGGACTTTGGGGAGTAGCCTGTCAGGATGCACCATTTGAAACCCTGCCTCTGGTCCTCTCTCCCCTCCCCTCCTCTGGTAGCTAACAGAGCCACCTGCTCATCCTTGCTAACTGTATCCCACAATCCCTACAGACATCGTCTACTGTTCAGTGTTCACACCATTTTCTGCTGTGTGTTTGTTCGTTTGTTTGTTTTGTTTGTTTGGTTTTCCCCCTTTGCTACTGAGCCTGTCGTCTGTGTTGGCACTCAACATGCTAAGTAAACAGGCCCATAAGTCCGTAATGCCTTTGTTGAGCAGAGTTTGTGTTTGATGCGCATGACTGCCTTCCCACCCTTGTCTCTCTGCTCTGCTGCAAGGGCCATGGTGCTGTCGCTTTGGTTGGCTCAGCATCAGAGGAATTGGTTTGTGCTTTAATAATCTCATCATGAGAGATGTCATCATTATCCATTAGTGTCTTCTCAGTTATACACGATTCCTGCTAACTGGTATGCCTGCAATGTCTATGTTTCACCAACAGAGGACAGTATTGCTGAAGCCAAGCCACTTGTGGTGTGAACTGTTTAATGCATAACGGCTGGTGTTCCAGTGTCCCAACGATGCGCTCACCCAGCAGAGCGGAGCGGAGTGGAGCCCTGGCGTTTTAACCGAGTATGAGTTTCCCTGCTGCAAGTCTGCTCCATACGTCCCATGCAGCTCTGACGGCTTTCATTTAATCATGCAGGAGGGCGTTCAGCAAGGGAGGAGTTCAGCAAGGGAGGAGTTGGGTTGTGCTTATTAATGAGTGATGGGGATCCGGCGCTGCTGGGACTCTGATCCGGTCACAGCTCACCGGAGCCCAGCGTGTGGCCCTCCCCATGGGCCGAGCCGCCGCCCGGGAGACCGAGAGGAGAGCCAGAGGGCTGTTTGTGTCTTCCGCCTGCAGCAGGAGCGTGTCAAGGCTACTGGGCTAACGTGCGATCAGCAGGCATTGTGCCAAGCAGACAAATGGAGAGAGTGTAATGACGTACCTGTGTGTGTGTGTGTGTGTGTGTGTGTGTGTGTGTGTGTGTGTGTGTGTGTGTGTGTGTGTGTGTGTGTGTGTGTGTGTGTGTGTGTGTGTGTGTGTGTGTGTGTGTGTGTGTGTGTGTGTGTGTGTGTGTGTGTGTGTGTGTGTGTGTGTGTGTGTGTGTGTGTGTGTGTGTGTGTGTGGGGGGGGATATGTTTGTCCATATATTTCTGTGTGTGTCTGTGCCTGTGTGGATGGCCATGAAGCAGGAAAGCTCTGTTTTACGGATGAAAGGAGAGGCAACTCTGCTCCCTCGGTTGCTGCCTATCAATCCATCTAGAGAGAGGGAGAGGGGGAGAGAGAGAGAGAGAGAGAGAGAGAGAGAGGGCAGGAAATGGACTTTAAAAGGAGGCCTGAAACTGTTCCAGCTTCCTGCGATCAGAGACCGCACACAGGAACAAGAAAGTCCAAATGCCCTGGACCAAACTTAGCTATTGGCACTCTCTCATCTTCTCTCTTTGTGTCTCCCTAACACACACACACACACACACACACACGCACACACACACCTTTTTATATACCATATAGTCTTTCTTTCAAGGACATGCTAGAATCCTCTCTTTCTCTCTCTCTCTCTCTCTCTCTCTCTCCCTCTTTGTCTGTTTATATTAATACGTAACACCTTCCTGTCACCTGCAGCTGTAGAGCTGGCCTTCTCGTTTAAGTGTGTAGGCTTGTGCGTAATATCTGGTTAGAGCTGCCGCTTTACGCGTCCTCTTGGTGCTTAAAGAGCTATGCTCCTGAAATCTGAGAATGGAAGTAACCTTTAGTGAACGTACTTACATCTCACAAAACCCAACTCTCCTTTGAATACTGTGCTTTTATGATGGCAGTCCGTCCACCCCTCAATCACTTACATCCTGGTGGCTTTTAACCTTCTTTTTAAAAGGGCAAGCGCATGTGTATATTAGGCCTAGTGAGGGCTATTGGAAATTGGTTCAGGAGTTTTACGATATTGACTTTCATTGAGGTAATATGGGGTTCCACTTAAGTGTTTTAAAGGAAGTCAGATGGAAAATGGAAAATGTCCTTTGGACAGCAGGTGGCAGTGTGACTGGCCCACTGAAGGCTACAAGTGCCACACTTCTGTGGAACTCAACAAAATCATCAGCGCAGTATGTGGTCTTCAGCCAGAGAGGACCAAATCACTCGACATTTGAATGTCGCAATCAGCCACACTGTTTGGAGGGTGGGTAAGTGGTTGGGAGAGTGAGGGGGGTCTGTGTGTTTTTGTAAATGTACAGGTCACCACAGCAACAGCACCATTCACACTCCTCCGGTACCTTGACAACTGGCCGGAGTGGCTGACGAATGGGGTGAGAGCGGTCAAACAGCAAACAGAGCAGGTCCGTAAAGCACGACTGGACAAACAACCGAAGAGGCGCACACACACACACACACACACACACACACACACACACACACACACACACACACACACACACACACACACACACACGTTGCAGACAAAACCTCAGAGTGTGTTAAGCCTGCCTGCTAAGACTCCCTGACCCTGTTGTTCTCTCTCTTAGCGTCCAGCTGGTAAGACTGGTCGTGGGTCAGTGCCTCTGCCATGGCCTCTGGGGTTGTGTTTGCTGTAGTCTACGCTGTTTTGCTGTTTTAGTCTGTGGAACAATTTAATAACAGATGAGAGCTCTGGCAGAAGTACCTCTTCAGGTGCAGGCTTAAATCATAGCTAGTCTTGTCAGATTTGTTTAGATGGCGTTTACTCCGGAGGCTTGTGGCAGTCTGTAGTCTTGCCTGATGTGCGTTTGATCTCTCCCCCTCCTTACTGAATAGTTCAGCATTTATTTTTTGAAAAAAAAAAAAACTTCACACACACACACACATGCATTTGATCTCTTTGTGATAATAAAAGGTATTAAAACATATATAGTTTTATATATGTATGTATGTATATGCATTGCAAATGCACATAATGAAAGACAGCTGTTAACATTTGCTTTTGTACACCCCCCCCCCCCCCATACACACACGCACACACACACACGCATACACATATGCATACATACAACAGACATGGAAAGTATGCTGACGAGAGCAGAGGCCAGGCCGGGCGGAGGCTGATGACGGGTTGATAGATGTATTATGATATATAGTCATTAATGTAAAATAATTACCGATGTTTTTCTGCTCTGCTGTGTTCTGTTCCCAAAGACCTCTTGCCACATCCCAGACGTGGGCAGTCCTCCAGAGACTGGACCCCTTAGTCCCACTGCCCCGTACACTGTAACCAGAGCCTCCGAGTTACTCAGGAATGAGTTTCCCTTTCGGCCACTGCTGGTGATTCATCTTTTCATGTGATATGCTTGTAGCGTGCCGCATGGATAGAGTGGAATGGCCGAATATTTCTAGCGTGGTTCAACGTGGACAGATTTGCTTTGACTGGTTCACATGTTACTTAAGACCCAGAGAATGCTCGGCCGTGACTTCATGGGTCAGGCCGACGTCGGTTTTAATATTCACCCCTCCCTGAGAAAGATGCTTTTTGGCATTGGACTGGGAGTGGAGATGAAGGAACGGGTCGTGGGAGTTGTCTTTGTGTTGTCTGCCTGCACAGCGTCTGTGTCTGGATTAGATGACCACAGCAAGTGAAGAAAGTGCCTGTACGCGGAGCGGTAGCAGACTGAGTTTGGTCCGGGCTCGGCTAAATGGAAATGAAGGCCCATTACGTTCACCATGCATCTTGTGTTGCAGTGAAGAATGCATTACACATTGTGGAATTGCCTGCTCCTGATTTGCAATCACTGAGTTTCATGTTCCAGCCGTGCGAAAGCTGATGAAGATAATGATGATGATGGTGGTGATGTTGATGTTGATGAATCGTCCATTAAAAAGTCATTCCAGCACCAGATCAAACCTTTATTAACCTCAAACCACAAATCCAAGAAAAGAAAAAAAGAAGTCGTCCCCCTGTGCACTCTAAAAGACAGAGCTTTTCAGGCCTTTGCTAAAGTCTTATCCCATGCTTAAGGAATCTGTCTCTTGTACAGTAACCCCTCCATATGGCCCGTACACCTGCACTATTGATCCATATCCATATGGCCCGTACACCTGCACTATTGATCCATATGGCCCATATCGTACACCTGCACTATTGATCCATATGGCCCGTACACCTGCACTATTGATCCATATGGCCCATATCGTACACCTGCACTATTGATCCATATGGCCCATATCGTACACCTGCACTATTGATCCATATGGCCCGTACACCTGCACTATTGATCCATATGGCCCATATCGTACACCTGCACTATTGGTCCATATGGCCCATATCGTACACCTGCACTATTGATCCATATGGCCCATATCGTACACCTGCACTATTGATCCAGGGCCATTCCTGCCGCATTGGCTCCCCTCCTGTGAGCGCTGAAGTGGGGCACGGGCACTGACTCACTCACTCACTCACTCAGGCACAGTGCAGAACAGTGGGGGCGTGTGCAGTGGGGGCGTGTGCAGTAAGGGCGTGTGCAGTGGGGGCGTGTGCAGTGGGGGCGTGTACAGTGGGGGCGTGTGCAGTGGGGGCGTGTGCAGCTTTTACATCCCGTCTCCGAGTCCCCCGCATGGCACTCTTCAGTACCACTCAGCCGCTCTATCTCCAGCAAGAGGAGGGTGGGGATGACACACACACACACACACACACACACACTTACACACACACACACACACCACTACTTTCAGCTTTTCTGACTTTCTTTTCCTGACTTTCGCTCGTTTGGTGCCAAGATCAAAGACACCCCCCCCCCCCCCATCCACCTTCCAGTTGCCTGTTTATCAGCCTGCTTTTGTGTGTAATTTGCTTCTTGTCTCAGGCTAATGAGTGAGCTCTTGATGCCATAGTATTTATTTATTTATTCCCCCCCAGCCTTCTGCGTCGTCATTAAATCCAGCGTTGGCCTTAATGTCTCTCCAAATGGTTGGTACTGTCGAGAGTGTATACAAAGCATCCCAGCTAAATGTAAATTGTTTAGGGGACAAGAGTAATCAAGAGGGGAGAGGTCAAATAAACTAAAGTGACAGAGCAGCAGGATGCCCGAGACCAATGTATGGACATCTCAACATGTCAAGTGGGGACACGATGACTTCACTGCCATTTAATTTTGTCTCATATAAATTTTATTATGCTCAGTTAATGGTGCTGTGTTCCAAAAATAAATGAAAAAGCAGAGCGAAAAGCAAAAGTCAAGTTTGAAAAAAAGCTTCATTACGGCATCTGTGTTTAATTACATCCCTCCCCTGTTTGTTTGTCTTGCGATGCGTTTTACCAGCCAAGCGTTTTTCTAGGGACTTTCTGTTGGTCCCCAGTTGATTGGGTGTGTGTGTGTGCGTGCGCGCGTGTGTGTGAGCATGCTTTTGTGTGTGTGCGTGTATATATGTGTGTGTGTGTGTGCATATGTGCATGTGTGTGTGTGTGTGTGTGTGTGTGTGTGTGTGTGTGTGTGCATATATGCATGCGTGCATGTGTGTGTGTGTGTGTGCATATATGCATGCGTGCATGTGTGTGTGTGTGTGTGTGTGTGTGTGTGTGTGTGTGAGCTGCTCAGGCATTCTCACACCCACTTGTTTTTTTGTTTTTTTTTTCAAAGCCTCGGCGTCTCCTCGTTTCTGTGATTGTCTGAACAGCCGGTCAGCTGCCCCCCCCCCCCAGCACTGGTGCCGCGTGCAGGACCCGGGACTCAGGAGCACGGGGCACCTGGCTGGGGGGGGGGGGGCAGGGGGGGGGGCAGGGGGGGGGGGCCCAAGCCAAGCAACAGGCCCATTTGTGTCATGATTGACATGAAAGGGTGAAAGCTGCATAATTAGTTGTGAATTGTGAATCTGTGAGGCGTGAGCACGAGCATGAAATAATACACGTGTGTGTGTGTGAGTGAGTGTGAGTGAGCAGTTGCGTGCTTGGCCCACTTGTTGAGGTTCCCCGGCTGCTCTGTGATCAGATTAAGTTTCTGCTCTTTGTCTCGACCACAGGTGGACAATGGCGGTGCGTGTGTGTGTGTGTGTGTGTGAGAGAGGGGGCAGCCAGAGCAGGTGTTGGATGCCAGAGTTCTCCATCTTTCAGCAGGAGATGCCTGGAGGGGGTAGCTCTTCAGGGCACCATGTGTGGAGTGCAGGCGTGTGTGTGTGCGTGTGTGTGTGTGTGTGTGTGTGTGTGTGTGTGTGTGTGTGTGTGTGTGTTTATATCATTTGTGATCATGTAAAAGAGAGTGTAAAAGCTTGACACTGGAGCCAGGAAAAGGAATGATGGACAGAAGGAGACTCTGATAGGCCTCTTAATCATATGCTGCGTTCCACAGGCTGATGGACAGAAGGAGACTCTGATAGGCCTCTTAATTATATGCTGCGTTCCACAGGCTGATGGACAGCATCCCGAGCCCACAGGCTGCTATTACCGCCCAGCGTTTACACTGCGGCCTAAACGAGCTTGTTTTTACCAGCGGGTTGAATGACCCATCCCGTCTCTAAGAATGGCCACTGTTGATTTAATTTGAAGATACATCCATTTGGGGGCGATGGTAGAGGCCTGGTCTTTCAAGCCCAGTGTAAACAGAAGCACTCCCTCTGGACATTCGGTTGCAGTCCTGCTGTTCCCTCAGATAGTCCCCTACGAGGTGTGAAGCAGCCAAAGCTGTGTGGGAACAGCGCTAGTTTTAAAAAAAGCTCTGCAGCCTCCTCTTCCTCTCTCCTCTGTCATTACTTAATGCCACGTACTTCATCTTCAAGCTCCTTGGCTGCTTTCCTTTTAAATGCATCTTACTGCAGGGCCATTTCTCTCAGCTCTTATTTCTACTTCTGTAACTCTCATTCTCTTTTTCTTTCTCCCTTACTCTCATTCTCTCTTTCTCTCTCTCTCTCTCTAGTACTTGCTTGTAACTCTTTATACGTCGTTCTTATTAACTACCCCCCCCCCCTCTCTATTCCTGCTCAGATGGTTAGGGGCAGGCTGCAGCCTGAACTGCAAGACACTGCCACTCATTTTGAATTGTAGATGTGCACACAGTGGCAAGCTGTGCACCT
>NW_027468837.1:38211838-38224435 GCF_046254945.1 Alosa pseudoharengus
GGCTAAATAATGCATGAGTGAGTGGCTTTGTGATCGTGGGTGAGCTGTGTTTAACTTAAACTCCACTGTGGCAGAGTTCGGCAATAATCCCCTGCTAGCCATCTGTTGTTTGACCCACTCCTGGGATCTGATGGACAGTACTACTGCCCCTTCTTCCCCCACCCCAACCCCCCAAACCCCACCCCCAGACATCCAGCTTGTTTGGGACTGGCAGTCAGCTGAGACCAGGTTAAATGTCATTAGTAGGTCTCGGCAAAGGCCTTGTTTGGGGGTTAATAAGGTCAAGCACTAGTCAAAGGTCTACATGTGGAACTTATTTTTTTGTGTTCCTGCTGGAGGTCCCTCCTAAGTACTGAGAGGCATCAGTCATGATCAGGTTTCAGAGCCGTGACCACGGACAGCACCTCCTCTCTCCCACTCACAATCCACAGGGCCAGCGATCGGCGTGTTTACACCAAACACACACATGAGCTGGACTACATGGCTTTTAGTCACACGTCTCTCCTCACACACGTCTTTCAGTGAGTTAAGATATTGCGTTTGTCCCATTGCTATTGAGAATCCACATTTCCCATCAGTCACTGGGGCTTCACATTGTTCTTTTTGGTTTGATGATTTTCACAGTAGGCCATTGCTCAAAGCAAGTAGATATGCGTGTACGTCAGTTTGTGAATATTTGGCCTGGTAAGGACCCTCAAAGTTGTTAGGAGCGTAAGAGTACACAGAATGATCCCATCCTTTCCTAACAGCGTCTGCACGTTGTTGACGACCGCTTGACAGACATCCGTTTCACTTCTCATTCACCCTCAGTTCATTTTCATCAACGACTCAAAGCCTCCGGCGTTGAGTCATCTCGGCCTGCTTTCAAAGACCACTCTTTCTCGCCTCCCACCAGCGACCATGACTCAAATCTGACGGCTCGTTCGTTCTTCGCCCTTGTCTGGCTCTTTTGACGGTGCCGCCCCGAGTTGGTCCTCGCTGAGAGCCAGAGATGGAACGCTGAGTGACTCATAAATGATGACTGATGAATGATGGGGTCCTCTCCTCTTGAATGCTGAAAGCTGAGAGATGACTCTCTAAAAGAGTTGAGCTTTTAGAAGTTGCAGTACATGGCCTTAACTTCTGTCTACATCTCCGTCTGCCTCTGTTGCCATTATGAAATATCAGAAATATCATAAACCAATGCTAGGAGACTTTTCTTTTTTATCAAACAAAGTAAAACGGCTCATAAATGGACACAACGCTCAGAGCTTGGAGCCAAGTTTGCTATGGCGTGTGTGTGTGCGTGCGTGCGTGCAACGCTCAGAGCTTGGAGCCAAGTTTGCTGTGCTGTGTGTGTGTGTGTGTGTGTGTGTGTGTGCGCGCGTCTTGGCATGTCCTCCCTGGCTTGACGTCCAGGGTTTCACAGAAACAATAATGGCCAAAGCCTTTTGCAAGTCTGTCTGTCGCTAATATGTTTGAGAAATCAAATTGGGGCACAGAGCCGCGTCCCTGTAGGCGAAGGATCCCCTTTCTCTGGCGTCAGCATTGTTCCAAATCCCCACGTTGACGAGCGTCCAAGAGACCGTGCTACACTGGCTGAAGTACTTGTGATTTGTGTTGCGATTAATGCAACTTCCATATGCCTGGCGAAGAGCATACCAGAACAGGAAAAAAGACTGCAGGGAAACACTCTGAGTACAACTCTGCTTCCTGAAAGTTTGTTTCTCAGAAATAGCAGTGAAAGATCGTTCCACTGCATCCATGCCATTTACTTTTTCGTGCTTGTGCCTTTGCTGTAGTCTGGCACATGAATCCTAATGTCTGTAGAACGGCATTGGCTTTAATTGATTTCCTGCCTGGGCCCGAGTACACCGGTCACAGACGCAGCTCCACTCAGAGAAAGTTGAGACAGCTTGTTGCATTAGCGCAGACTGCAACTGTTTGGACTGTACCGGGCGGCGGAGACAGATGGCGCTGGAATCGGAGTTACACGGCTCATGCCAACCGGGGCGAATGTGCTTTATTAGACGTCACGTTTAATTAGACAACCTCTGCGTCCCCACACTCTGTCCAGAACAAACTTGTCTTTGAAGAGGTGACAAAACGGCACATCGACCGGTGGTCAGTCACAGTGGGGCTCTGTCTCCCGCTGCCTCAGCCTGGAGAGTGGTGGTGGTCAGTACGGCCTACTATACCTCACATTTCTGCAACTAGCGCCCATATATTAAAGCTGCAGTTGGCAAGATTTTTTTGATCATATTCACTGAAACTGACACTATGGTCTGACAGAACAACATAATTCAGCCGGTTTTAGAAAAAAAGACCGCACTTCTACCTCCACCTAGAGCCTGTTATTTGTTTTGCAAAAATCCACAGCTCCCGCTTCTTCTGGTCCAATCAGAGCAGGGCTGTGTGAGATCTGACTGTCAGTTACAGTCTGGTGCAGTCTGGTGCGCACTGGCGAGCACAAACTCGATGAGAGGGTGCTCGTGGTAGTGAGGGAGGGGCATGAGAGTTGTAAACATTCAAAAGTTTGGCTAAGTCCCCTCAATCTGTCAGACTTGCCAAGTGCAGCTTTAAAGTTAAACGTTGACTGGTATTTAGGAGACGCTTTTATTTATAAAGCGACATAGACTCGCAACAGCAGGATCGGGAATCGAACCTGGGTCAATTGATTGTCAGGTGGTGGTGGTGTTACTGCTGTTGCCACCACATCCGCACATGTCTAAGAGCTACAGTAGGGCGATTATGTCCGTATGAAGTGCGACGTGCGGTGTGTGTTCATGTTGTAGTAGCTGCTGTCCATGTCCCTCTTGCTCCACGGGCGTAGTGTGAAGGAGCGCGGTGATCGAGATACGGGTAGGAGCCATCCCAAAATAGGACAGCTTTGGGCCAGAGCCAACCCTGACCTGCCAGAGGGTCTGCCATATGTCAGCCAAAGGAGAGCCAGACCTGGGCCAGCTCCTGGCTTGCTATCTGGGACAGGAGTTTTTATTCTTTAGACGATTGCTCCATCACCAGAAGGAATGATTATTCTCACAGGATCGCACTTTGAAGTGCCGTTTTTATGTATTCTCACTCCCTCTATCCCAGTGTTTGTTTCTCCTTTGCAGTCATTTGCATGTGTAAGATATCAACCTTTGTAGTGCAAAACCCAACCTAGGCTCGTTTCACATTAATGAGCTCCAGTGTCTGGTGCAGCGAATATTTCTTTGGACTGCAGCTGCAGCCAGCCGGCCCCACTTTTCTCCAGGTGCAATTTGCAATGCATGTGGTCGGGACGTGCACTCACAGCCTGGAACGCTTGTGTTCGCCTGGAACGCTTGTGTTCGCCGGAGCTTGTCCTCAAAAGGAGGAATTTCGGTCAGATCATGATCTTGCACTGGGTGAATCTGTGAGCTATCTGTGTTAAGGATTCAGCCGTGATCTTATCACCGTACAGTTCTTGAAGTCCTATAACACATGCTGAGAAGCACAGACAGACAGAGACGGAGATAGAAAGATGAAAAAGGGAGCAACATAAACGCAGAGAGAAAGTGGGGAAAACAAATCTGTCATGGGAAATAAGAAGCAAAGCAGTGAACCCTGGATAAACATTAAAGAATTTGATTATCTATACTGTAATTTCCTTGCATATATTGGTTTGGCATGCGGAATTTTAGTATTCATTCATGAGATGTAGATATGAAAGCGCTAAGCATGTTCCTCTTTGTCTTATTTTTTAACCATCCATTTGCTGAACACAACAGCGATGAAGCTGACAGTTTCTCTTTTCTATGCACATCTGTTGTGCACATTTTGGAATCTGCTGGGTGATGCTGAATGAATTTGAAATAAATGTTCTGCCTCACACTCCGGCCGTGCGAGGCGCTCAAGCGGAAAGCCTCAAACTCCTCATGATAATGTCCAGCTCTGAAACAGGAAGAGAAAGAGAACGAGAAAGAAAGAGAGAAACAGAAACTGAATTTCTTGAAGCACTGCTGTAAAAACATGCTCGTGTTTTGGCTTTGGATACCGTTCACATTTACGTCCCCAACACACATACCTTTAAAACCGTTATGTCTGCCCAACACACGTACCTTTAAAACATTTATGTCTGCCCAACACACATACCTTTAAAACCGTTATGTCTGCACAACACACATACCTTTAAAACCGTTATGTACCCGCTACGTCCCCAAAACACATACCTTTAAAACCGTTATGTGTGTGATGGCCAGACTGATCCAGAGGTCTCCTCCTCAGCCAGAGAGGGAGAGTATGGCTCCTCTCCAAACGTCCAGTATTGATTGAACAGGTGCTGTATGGAACATGCTGGGGAGGGAGGAGGATGGATATATTATGAAGAATGCTATTAAAATTGTCTCCTTAATTCCAAAATGGAGACACAGTTGACCGAGTAGATTCCAGTGTAGTTAAGAGCAGGTAAAAACTTGAGGCTGGCTTGCGAAAGAATAGTTCTTTATTCTGGATGTAACAACAGAGTTCTGGTAACCCTGTTGTAGGCACAGCACAGCACAGTGTTGCAAGGTGAAGCCAAGGTAATGAACTGAAGCAAAGATCTGGGAAACTTCTGGCTAATTATAATACCAGAATATACATTCATGTCTGGGGTCAGATTGGAGGGGGGGAAACAGACAGTGATATAGCCTTATTCAATTAAGACGTCTTGTGGGGGAGGTACACCATTTGCTATTGTAAGGTGACAACATTCTGTCTGCTTACAATAAACATCCTGTTCTCGCAGTTTCTGCAGTATTAAACAAAGAACCAAAAGAATGACATACAGAAAACCACTAAAATCTAACAATCAAAATGGGAATTAAAGTTGGTCCTTCCTATTAGGTATTTTTGAACAAGAGAGAACTTATTCTTGAAGGGGTTCCGTTTAAAACGTTGGTGTTATCTAGTGAACCAGCCCACATTTCCACCAGTTTTGAATGGAACCAATGATGTGTCATCAATGGTATTACAAATGCTCAAATGGTATTACATGCATAATTGGTGCCAGTTGCAAACCAACTTTTCAGGTTGAGCATTTTTAGTGGAAATGTTACAAACAGTTCAACATCTGGAGTGTGCCGGTTGCCAGAACGGAGCCGGTTGTCCAAGGTGTACCTGTGGAATGGTGGCTTGTCATATCACAGTTATCCATCCTGTCCTTTAAAGGCTTCTTGAGCAATGATTTGCTCAATACAAAGGAACAGTTGACCTTATGTGGAAGGAGCTGCTGGAAAAAAAATGACTGAGTACCTTTATTTCTTGACCTCAGCAAACAATTTATTGCGCCCACTTCTTTCGTTTCTCAGGAAATTCTTGTTTGACCTTCTAGGCGAAGGGAGTTTTGTGGGTGTGTGATGCATCTAATGGGTTTTTTCTTTGTGTCTCTTCTGTAGTCATCAGTGTAGCCCCCCCAGCACACTTCTCCTCTCTGGGCAAGCGACAGAGTGCCCTGAACCGTGAACGCGCCTGACGGAGAGAGACTAATAGGGAGAGCCATGACGGGAGAAGGGACATAATCACAGCCACAGGACCTTACTTAGCACTTCCGTCTGTCCAGAGACCACAGACATCACATTCTTTAGGCGACGCCGAGGACACCGTCCGACTATTCATCTCCCAACAGCCACTTCACACATCTAATTTAAGAACAAATGAGTTACATAGAAATGGGCCGATGACTTTGTTACGCCAAGTCAAGTTATTTTAAACAGCTGCCAATTCTAGCTCGTCGCTAATAAGCACACAGTCAGAGAGAGTGCTGTGGCTCTGAGGGAAGAACAGGGCATTTGACAGCCTCTCGTTGTGCTGCGTTCTATTAATACTCTGTCGGGTGGAGGAGCTATTGAATGGCCCTTCAGTGAAGAAGTGATTGAATTTGCCACAAATTGGCTTTCTCTCTTGTTTAGAATGAGAAGTGGGTGGGTGGATGTGGTAGGTGGGGAGTTGAGGTGGGGGCGTGGGTGAAGCTGTAAATGTTGGAGTGGGTAAAGAGTCAAGGAAACTCACCAGCTGCTGATCATCAAGAAGTAAACTCTTCCTCTTCCTCCTCCTCCTCCTCTTCATTCACCCCATTCGGCTGTTCATTTTTCCCCTCGTACACATCCGGGGTGTGGAATATGTGTGGGGCACTGTGACCCAAAACTCATTTCAGAAACAAAAAGCTGTTTCACCCCCCCATCTCTCTTTTTTCTCTTGTTTTGTTGTTGCGTTCTCCAGGGCCCTCCAATGCGCCTTTGTTCTCCTTACCATAGACCAGCGGAGACACACACGCACACACACACACACACGTTTCCTCAGCATCTGATATATGACATCTGTTTGAGTGGAATTGGATTTCTGCGGTCCCCAGGGGCTCATGTAAATACATCTCCAGTGCTTTAGCCCAGTCATGCGCACGCCTGCCGGACGATGTGCACACTTAGTTAAGGACAGAAAAAGAGAAGGAGAAGAGAAGTGTGTGTGTGTGTGTGTGTGGGTGTGTGTGTGGGTTGGGTCTTCAAACAGAAGAGTGGAGATAAAGAGAAGGGTCCGAGAAATAAAAGTCTCTCAGGTGGAAGCTGGAACAGTCTGCCACTGGCTTCATGAAGTTTACACGTCGCTGTTAGGCCAGTCCGCCTCAAGCTTCTTCTGACAGACTCTATTAACTGTTTGACTCCCTGATGAAGGCTTGTTTGCCGAAACGCGTCAGAGTTTTTTAAAGGTTTAAATGTAACCAAGCCGACAAAATAAAGGCTTTTTAACCTTTGACAATTGAGAGTGCCTTGGAATCCCCTATTTTTTTCATCTACATTTTCCCATCCAAAGAGCACCTCAAACAAACAAATTTGAGTCCAGGAAGCGCTCCTAGACAGACATTTTTTAGACTCTATTAAACGGCCCCATAGTTCTGCAGAGAGTTCCTGCTTCCTGTCCCGGGTTTGGTTCCTCTCAGACGGTTCCGCACAGTCTTCTAAGTGCGTCTTTGTCATTATTCACTCTGGGCATAAACAGTGACTGTTTGGGAGGGCTTGCGGTGGAGTTCCTCTTGAGACGCAGGCTCACTGTATCTTCGTGTTGTTCTCCCAGTATGGCTGCATTACGCTGCTCACTGTATATGTTGTTCTCCCAGTATGGCTGCATTACGCTGCTCACTGTATATGTTGTTCTCCCAGTATGGCTGCATTACGCATGCTCACTGTATATGTTGTTCTCCCAGTATGGCTGCATTATGCTGCTCAGCAGCTGCATGACAGGGAATGAAATATTCATAAGTTCATGTACAGCATGTAGCATGTGGAGGCCTATAGCATGAAGAGAAGTAGGAGTGGGGGGGTTGGTCGGAGACTGATCACACAGGTGTGGTGGATCACTTGTGTCATATGCTGTGGTATCAGTTTGTGTGTGTTGGGGGGGAGGGAGTGCTCGAGAGAAAGAGATAGTGTGTGTGTGTGTGTATTTAAGTATAGGGTGATTGGGCAGAGAAGTGAAGAATAAAGGTATGGAGAGGGAGAGAATTAAGAGTGTGTGTGTGTGTGTGTGTGTGTGTGTGTGTGTGTGTGTGTGTGTGTGTGTGTGTGTGTGTGTGTGTGTGTGTGTGTGTGTGTGTGTGTGTGTGTGTGTGTGTGTGTGTGTGTGTGTGTGTGTGTGTGTGTGTGTGTGTGTGTGTGTGTGTGTGTGTGTGTGTGTGTGTGTGTGTGTGTGTGTGTGTGTGTGTGTGTGTGTGTGTGTGTGTGTGTATTGAGAGAGAGTGGAATGTCAGAGTAAGGAGCTGGGCCCTTCTGGGGTCTGTCAATATCCCCTGATTGATCATGTCACAGCATCACATGGAGGGGTCGTCCCCAGTGGACAGGCAGGGGTTAGGGGCTCAGCTGTGTGTGTGTGTGTGTGTGTGTGTGTGTGTGTGCTGGGGACAGGAGTGTGATGGGGCACACTCTTGGGCGATCCCTGTTAGGGGAGATGTTGGCTCTCTCCAAATGCCTGTAATTTGTAATTTTGTGCGAATCTTTCTGGACCACTTGACGTGCACATTGTTTGGGGCCTGTGTGTGAGGAGAATTGCCCTTTAATGGGAGGAGGAAGCATGTGTTTTGCATCACCAGGGACGCTTCACTGGCTCATTGTTTGGCTGCTAAACTCAAGAGCTGCTGATGAACTGGAAGAACATCTCACTAGTTTACACACACACACACACATATACACACACACACACACACACACACACACTGTCACACACACACGGTCACACTCAAACACACTCATGCCCATGAATGTTTGGAAAAGGGGGAAAATTCCCTGGGATGGAATGGAAGAGTTTGGACACAAGTGTTAGCATTCTGCCCCCCCCCCCCCCTCTTCTACACCCACATTCTTGACAAATCCGGAAAATATTCCCTTGCTATTCTTTCTTATAAACTTTCAAGGATAATACTGCATGATGTTTGGCTGTACTGACACAGAGTGCCAATGCAGACAGGATCTGCTGCCCTGCGCTTGTTGAATGTTTATTCTCAGGGCCTTCTGGTATGAGTGTGAAAGTTCAGGCGTGAGCCAAGGCCCCAGATAGCAGAGGGCCGACCCAAGCCGCTGTCGGTTAGCGACAAGCTGCACACAGATGTGTGGTTTTAAGGGCCCATGTGGTTTCTCATCCTGGACATCGTCCTTCCCGGCCCGTAATCATCTTTTACGAGTGATTCAACAATTTCCCAGGATTCCACTGGCGCAAGTGTGTCTGTGTGTGCGGGTCTCTCTCTCTCTCTCTCTCTCTCTCGGTCTATCTGTGTGTGTGTGTGTGTGTGTGTGCGCATTCTGTGATACGGAGCAGCACAGATGGGAGTCTGATGCTGCTGAGGCTTCTTGGAAATGGCTTTGAGTCAAGACCGCACTGACCTTCTCGCCGTGGCTCTCAGCAAGAGTCCGTGCTAGATGATGATCTTTCGTGGAAACCCCTCCTCTGTGGGCTCCGCATGGGTCGGCAATCAAAGCCGCCTTTCATTGCTATTACCTAGATATGCGGTCTTCAGCCAGCTTCTCCTGTCTGCCTGATTATCTTGTGTGCAAGTGATAAGGTCAAAACCTCAGGCTCGTCTCCGTGAGCCCGCTCCCCTCGCCCGTTTAGTCGCCGTAAAGCTCAAATCAGCGCACTGTGGGAATGCGGACTCCTGACAGCCACTCAAGATTCATGTCGGCGAGAGAGAGAGAGAGAGAGAGAGAGAGAGAGAGAGAGAGAGAGAGAGAGAGAGAGAGAGAGAGAGAGAGAGAGAGAGAGAGAGAGAGAGAGAGAGAGAGAGAGAGAGAGAGAGAGAGAGAGAGAGAGAGAGAGAGAGAGAGAGAGAGAGAGAGAGAGAGAGAGAGAGAGAGAGAGAGAGAGAGAGAGAGAGAGAGAGAGAGAGAGAGAGGGGGGGAGGCACTTAATCAAGGGCCCCTGTGAGTGACAAAAGAGAAGACTGAGCGGGACCCGTGTCTTTGTTTCTGCTGACAGCTCAGGACCGCACAGTCCCTCTCTCCCAGAGCTGTCTGTGAGCTCAGGGGATGTGTGTGTGTTGTGTGTGTGGAGGGTGGGGTGTAGGGTTGTAGGGATGACAGCTTCTGAGGATGGGGGCGATGGGTCTGCCGGTGGCAAGCAGACACTCAGATCCTGATCCCGGGAGATGCTCCCCCTGCGTGTGTGGAGGAGATGCTCCCCTCGCGAGCAGCCTCGAGCCCTCTTAACCGCACGCTGCACTGGAATGTTCATGGAGTCCTGCGGAGAGGAAACAGCTGGCCGTTGTGAAATGAAACAACCTCCCCGAAGTGGGCAGTGGGCAGTGGGCAGTGGGCAGTGGGCAGTGGGCTGTGGGCAGTGGGCAGTGGGCAGTGGGCAGTGGGCAGTGGGCAGTGGGCAGTGGGCAGTGGGCAGTGGGCAGTGGCGCAATCCACTGGGGACGTTGACCTCTCGGGAGCGACAGCATCGGCCGGGACTCTCTCGTGTGAAGCACTGAGCAAAGAAGCAGCTGTTCAAAAGCCACCTCACCGCTGGGGCAAGATTAGTGTCATATTTCATCACTTTCCATGAATGTAGGCGCGAGAGTGTCTTGAGCGTGAATATTGCCCATAAGTATGTGTGCGCTGTCAGTGTGTGGAAGGAGTTAATAGGAAGTCGACGGATCTTAGTGTGTGTGTGTGTGTGTGTGTGTGTGTTCTTTTTTTTTTGCAGCATGGCGCACGTACCATTTTCCATCACGCTGCGTCTTTCCTCCATCTTCGGCAGTGGAGAATAAACAGATCGATCGGAAACAGCTGTCGCAGGCGAAGCTCTGTCTCTACTATAGGGAGTCTCTCCTTCTCTCTCTCTCTCTCTCTCTCTCTCTCTCTATATATATATATATATATATATATATATATCTCCATCTCTCTCTCCATCTCTCTCTCTGTCTCTATCTTTCCCTCTCTCCATCTCTCCTTCTCTCTCTCTCTCTATCTCTCCCTCTCTCCATCCCTCTCTCTCTCTCTCTCCATCTCTCTCCTTCTCTCTCTCTCCATCTCTCCCTCTCTCCATCCCTCTTTCTCTCTCTCTCTCTCCATCCCTCTCTCTCTCTCTCTCCTCTCTCTCTCTCTCCATCTCTCTCCATCCCTCTCTCTCTCTCTCTCCATCTCGCTCCTTCTCTCTCTCTCCATCTCTCCCTCTCTCCATCCCTCTTTCTCTCTCTCTCTCCATCCCCTCTCTCTCTCTCTCTCTCTCTCTCTCTCTCTCTCTCTCTCTGTGGAACCCTCACTGAGCCCCATCGCTGGAAGACGAGAAGTGAGGTGCTGCGGGGTTTTGGGGAGACGAACAGGACGGTCGAGCAGCGTTCGAGCCCCCCCCCCACACCCCTTTTCCCTTTTGATCCTCTGTTTTTCCTCTTAAGTTTCACTGTTGTTCTAACCCCACTCTGCACTAATTTGACATTCTCGAAATCCTCCTTTAGTTACTTGGCTGTGGGTTACTTTAGCCTCCCCCCCCTCCTCACCCCCCCATCCCAGTGTTACACAGACAGAGCAGAGCAGAGCAGAGCAGAGAGAGTGTATACGGTGGGCTTCGCCAGAGGGCCGTGCGCCAGCCCAACCCAGTCAACCTCGAGCGCACAGCAGTTTTCCTGCCGTTGGCTGCAAGTCAGATTTGTGGTTTGAGACAGGCTGTGCCTCTCCGCTCTGGAGGAAAGAGGAAACCCAGTCTGGTAATAAGGCCATGAAATGACACTCTGAACCAATGATGATCCCCTGATCTGCCATCCCATGGACCGATCCTGTTCTAAAGGGTCCTGTTAGGGTCCAGCGTGGTGGAGGAGCTATTCTCACTGCTAGTTCAATTACAGTGCATTGATGAAACTGACACTGACCAAATGCTTTGACCTGGTTCTGGATTTTTCTTTTTGATTCATGATTTTACCGTGTTCCTCTGAACGTCGCGGTAGACGGTATTGCAGAGAGCGGGGTCGTGATGTTTTCTGCGTTATTATAAGGATCCTCTCCCCCTACGCCCCCGTCCCCATGTACGATATTAGTGTTGGTCTCCGTGCTCTTGATAGGAAAGCAGGAATATAATTTCCTGAAAACTGACAAGACCTCTTTTCATCATGATGACATTCTATTATGCGTATAAAGTGTCCAAGGCAATTTTCCGGCTGACGCAGATCTCGATGATGGTGGGGAGCGGAATGTCTTTAACAGCTGACACATCCATCTGCCATTGCTCCTTTTCTCTCATGTCGTCTCTCCAGAGCTGACTGAAAGGAAAATTGATTTTAAAAACAAAGGTCTCCCCCATTTAGTTTCTGCAGCCATCCTCTTTTCAAAGACTCCTCATTGATTACTTTTCCTATTCACACGCTCAGATCATGTCACTGTGAATTTCCTGCTGCGTTATTCCTTTTGCCGTCAAGATTTGTCTTCCTGGTCACTATGGTGCGCGTGTACGTGTGTGTTAGAGAGAGAGAGAAAGAGAGAGAGAGAGACACACACTGTCAGCAGATCTCTGCGTGTGTTTTGTTGTAATACGATCAGTCTGTGAGTACTTTCTTGTGTGATGTATTGAAGTCACTATGTGGTTGCACCCTCCTACATATATGGGCTTTGTGACAAATGATTGGGTGCTGAAAGCCCCTGTAGGTAGACGGCTCCATCCACACTCCTCCAGTCTCATATGAGAGCTAGTGGGTGTTGTCCTGGGTCCAGTCTCATATGAGAGCTAGTGGGTGTTGTCCTGGGTCCAGTCTCATATGAGAGCTAGTGGGCGTTGTCCACTCAGAGACCCGTGATTGATTGATCACCTCAATTAGGGGGTGAAGTGGGACAAGGCACGTTAAGAGCAGTGTGGGTGGACGACCAGGGAACGAGGGAAGAGAGATAGGGAAAGAAAGAGAGCAAGTGGGGAGAGAGAGAGCGAGAGAGTGTGTGTGTGGAGTGGTGTGTGTGTGAGAGTGTGTGTGTGTTTGTGTGGTGTGTGTGTGTGTGTGTGTGTGGAGTGTGTGTGTGTGTGTGTGTGCGACGTGTTTGCGTGTCTGAGTAATGTAAACAGTATTCCTCTCTCTTGAGGACCACTCTCTCCTCTTGGCTCATGGAAAAGCACACACACGGCTGTGACGGAGGCTTTTCGACTCGGGTCACGATCGATCTCTCT
>NW_027468837.1:38224635-38242135 GCF_046254945.1 Alosa pseudoharengus
TGTTTCTGCTGACAGCTCAGGACCGCACAGTCCCTCTCTCCCAGAGCTGTCTGTGAGCTCAGGGGATGTGTGTGTGTTGTGTGTGTGGAGGGTGGGGTGTAGGGTTGTAGGGATGACAGCTTCTGAGGATGGGGGCGATGGGTCTGCCGGTGGCAAGCAGACACTCAGATCCTGATCCCGGGAGATGCTCCCCCTGCGTGTGTGGAGGAGATGCTCCCCTCGCGAGCAGCCTCGAGCCCTCTTAACCGCACGCTGCACTGGAATGTTCATGGAGTCCTGCGGAGAGGAAACAGCTGGCCGTTGTGAAATGAAACAACCTCCCCGAAGTGGGCAGTGGGCAGTGGGCAGTGGGCAGTGGGCAGTGGGCTGTGGGCAGTGGGCAGTGGGCAGTGGGCAGTGGGCAGTGGGCAGTGGGCAGTGGGCAGTGGGCAGTGGGCAGTGGCGCAATCCACTGGGGACGTTGACCTCTCGGGAGCGACAGCATCGGCCGGGACTCTCTCGTGTGAAGCACTGAGCAAAGAAGCAGCTGTTCAAAAGCCACCTCACCGCTGGGGCAAGATTAGTGTCATATTTCATCACTTTCCATGAATGTAGGCGCGAGAGTGTCTTGAGCGTGAATATTGCCCATAAGTATGTGTGCGCTGTCAGTGTGTGGAAGGAGTTAATAGGAAGTCGACGGATCTTAGTGTGTGTGTGTGTGTGTGTGTGTGTGTTCTTTTTTTTTTGCAGCATGGCGCACGTACCATTTTCCATCACGCTGCGTCTTTCCTCCATCTTCGGCAGTGGAGAATAAACAGATCGGAAACAGCTGTCGCAGGCGAAGCTCTGTCTCTACTATAGGGAGTCTCTCCTTCTCTCTCTCTCTCTCTCTCTCTCTCTCTCTCTATATATATATATATATATATATATATATATATATCCATCTCTCTCTCCATCTCTCTCTCTGTCTCTATCTTTCCCTCTCTCCATCTCTCTCTCTCTCCATCTCTCCTTCTCTCTCTCTCTCTATCTCTCCCTCTCTCCATCCCTCTCTCTCTCTCTCTCCATCTCTCTCCTTCTCTCTCTCTCCATCTCTCCCTCTCTCCATCCCTCTTTCTCTCTCTCTCTCCATCCCTCTCTCTCTCCTCTCTCTCTCTCCATCTCTCTCCATCCCTCTCTCTCTCTCTCTCCATCTCGCTCCTTCTCTCTCTCTCCATCTCTCCCTCTCTCCATCCCTCTTTCTCTCTCTCTCTCTCCATCCCTCTCTCTCTCTCTCTCTCTCTCTCTCTCTCTCTCTCTCTCTGTGGAACCCTCACTGAGCCCCATCGCTGGAAGACGAGAAGTGAGGTGCTGCGGGGTTTTGGGGGGACGAACAGGACGGTCGAGCAGCGTTCGAGCCCCCCCCCCCACACCCCTTTTCCCTTTTGATCCTCTGTTTTTCCTCTTAAGTTTCACTGTTGTTCTAACCCCACTCTGCACTAATTTGACATTCTCGAAATCCTCCTTTAGTTACTTGGCTGTGGGTTACTTTAGCCTCCCCCCCCTCCTCACCCCCCCATCCCAGTGTTACACAGACAGAGCAGAGCAGAGCAGAGCAGAGAGAGTGTATACGGTGGGCTTCGCCAGAGGGCCGTGCGCCAGCCCAACCCAGTCAACCTCGAGCGCACAGCAGTTTTCCTGCCGTTGGCTGCAAGTCAGATTTGTGGTTTGAGACAGGCTGTGCCTCTCCGCTCTGGAGGAAAGAGGAAACCCAGTCTGGTAATAAGGCCATGAAATGACACTCTGAACCAATGATGATCCCCTGATCTGCCATCCCATGGACCGATCCTGTTCTAAAGGGTCCTGTTAGGGTCCAGCGTGGTGGAGGAGCTATTCTCACTGCTAGTTCAATTACAGTGCATTGATGAAACTGACACTGACCAAATGCTTTGACCTGGTTCTGGATTTTTCTTTTTGATTCATGATTTTACCGTGTTCCTCTGAACGTCGCGGTAGACGGTATTGCAGAGAGCGGGGTCGTGATGTTTTCTGCGTTATTATAAGGATCCTCTCCCCCTACGCCCCCGTCCCCATGTACGATATTAGTGTTGGTCTCCGTGCTCTTGATAGGAAAGCAGGAATATAATTTCCTGAAAACTGACAAGACCTCTTTTCATCATGATGACATTCTATTATGCGTATAAAGTGTCCAAGGCAATTTTCCGGCTGACGCAGATCTCGATGATGGTGGGGAGCGGAATGTCTTTAACAGCTGACACATCCATCTGCCATTGCTCCTTTTCTCTCATGTCGTCTCTCCAGAGCTGACTGAAAGGAAAATTGATTTTAAAAACAAAGGTCTCCCCCATTTAGTTTCTGCAGCCATCCTCTTTTCAAAGACTCCTCATTGATTACTTTTCCTATTCACACGCTCAGATCATGTCACTGTGAATTTCCTGCTGCGTTATTCCTTTTGCCGTCAAGATTTGTCTTCCTGGTCACTATGGTGCGCGTGTACGTGTGTGTTAGAGAGAGAGAGAAAGAGAGAGAGAGAGACACACACTGTCAGCAGATCTCTGCGTGTGTTTTGTTGTAATACGATCAGTCTGTGAGTACTTTCTTGTGTGATGTATTGAAGTCACTATGTGGTTGCACCCTCCTACATATATGGGCTTTGTGACAAATGATTGGGTGCTGAAAGCCCCTGTAGGTAGACGGCTCCATCCACACTCCTCCAGTCTCATATGAGAGCTAGTGGGTGTTGTCCTGGGTCCAGTCTCATATGAGAGCTAGTGGGTGTTGTCCTGGGTCCAGTCTCATATGAGAGCTAGTGGGCGTTGTCCACTCAGAGACCCGTGATTGATTGATCACCTCAATTAGGGGGTGAAGTGGGACAAGGCACGTTAAGAGCAGTGTGGGTGGACGACCAGGGAACGAGGGAAGAGAGATAGGGAAAGAAAGAGAGCAAGTGGGGAGAGAGAGAGCGAGAGAGTGTGTGTGTGGAGTGTGTGTGTGTGAGTGTGTGTGTGTTTGTGTGGTGTGTGTGTGTGTGTGTGTGTGGAATGTGTGTGTGTGTGTGTGCGCGCGTTCCTCAGACGCCTTGCTGTAATGCATGTGTTCTCTTTGCACCCCACCTCAGGCACTTCCAGGGAAGCTCCAAAAACATGAGCTCTTATCCGAGGGGAATATGTTGCTCCAGACCTGAAACATCAAAGACAGAAAAAAGCTCAAGCAGTTTCCTTTTATCGCTTTTTTCCTCCCTCACTCCCTCTCTCTCTCTCTCCCTCTCCCTCTCTCTCTCCCCCTCTCTCCCTCTCTCTCTCTCTCTTCTTTTGCTTTCCTTGTACCTCCACCAACAAAATAACATGCCCTCCTTTAGATCTAAGTTTAAGATAAGACACTTCCTCTGTCTCGTATTCAAAGCAAATGACCACTGGCCAGACGTGTAGCTTTGACCACATAATTGTTCCATATCACATGACTGTCCATTGTGATTGAGTGGGGAGGACAAAGTGGAAAACAAACTGAGGAGCTAGGGTTTAGTTGCTCTGGTAGGCATGCTGGCCTGGAGTGTGTGTGTGTGTGTGTGAGTTAGAGAGCTGAGGTTTATTTGCGCATAGGCATGCTGGCCTGGAGCTTGCAGTTGCTGAGATATGCAGTCCAGTAAAGAGTCATAAAGGCAGCTGTGGAATGTTTATTGCTGTTTGGCCTGGCATCAGCCTATTTAACATGGGGATTTGTGTGTGTGTGTGTGTGTGTGTGTGTGTGTGTGTCGAGAGAGAGGGGGACTTGTCTGGCAGGGCTCTTAAGGCGCACACATACAGGTGTGTTCATCATTGTTATTGTGTTATTGTTGTCTTTCGCGCGGTTAAGTTTCAGCGCAGATTTATAGTTGGGGGGAGGGGGGGGTTTGCCCGGCTGCGCTCTGAACAGTGGCCATATAGAGAGAGCGAGCGAGCGCGGCATAAAATAGATGGCATTCTAGCTGCAGTGGCAGCACATAGCTGGCTTGTTTTGGGGCGCGAGCAGAGCAGCCACTCCAATATAGCCTGATGAAGGGCAGGGACTCTTAGGGTGCTCACGTGGTTGCCGTGGGGATTGGGTTTCCTTATTTATTTGACGCGCCGTTGGCACGCAGGTGGAGCGTGGGGCGTCTGTGAGGTCATTGTTGCCGCGGAGGAGGGTGCGTTCCCCGTCTCTAAACCCTGGCGATCTCGTGATTTGGGAGGTGTGAAGAGTGAGGGGGCTTAGAGATGGTCTTAACACGTTATCAGCGTGAGATGTTTCTTGTCCTCAGTCAGCCTCGGCAGATGTTGACAGCTGACTGGCCTGGGAGCACTGAACCCGCTCCAGAAGTCTCTGAGTAATGTAATCAGTCTGGGACTGCACTGTAAAGCATTATAGTGAGTTCTGAATGTATTTGGGAAAGTCTGCACTTTCTTTGTTTGTGATTGACAGAGCACTGGTGAGTCACTACTGCTGATGGAGCAGGGTGGGGAGGTGGAGGTGGGGGTGTTCGAGGTAAACGCCAGGCTGAGGAGGCTGTCTTCCTTCTCTCCACACACTGCTCAACCCTGCCCTCAATGCATTCCTCTATCAGTGTGCAGTTATTTCAACTTCCCTCTCTCGCTCCCTCTCTCTCTTTCTCCCCCTCCCCCTCCCTCTCTCTCTCCCTCCCTCCCTCTCTCTCTCCCCTGCTCTCTGCCTCCTCTCCCTCCCTCTCTACCTCTCTCTCTCTCTTTCTCCCCCTCCCTTTCTCTCTCCCCCTCCCTCTCTCTCTCTCTCTCTCTCTCTCTCCCTCTCCCTCTCTGTCCTACAATTCCTCTCTCACACTCCGTTCTTCCTTCTTGCGGCTCACCCATCTTCCAAATAGTTCTGCCACCCAGTACGGACAGTTAAAGAAACTGAATAGTTTTTTTTCTTCCTTCTTCTCCTCCTTCTCCTTCTCCTCCTCCTCCTCCTCCTCCTCCTCCTCAGTGTAGCAAAGATCTGAGCCATTGGCTCCACAGCCTCATCTCTCTCTCTCTCCGGTTACTTGTTTTATTTTTTCCTGTAGGTTTCCACCTTTTTGTCTTTTTTTGTGTACTTTTTCCTCCACTCCTGAGCGTGCTACAGATTTTTTCAATTTAAGGAGGCTTGGAGGGTTCTCTTGCGCCCCGAGGCTCCCCCACCGCTCTGATTACCCCAATAACACGTCCGTCTCGTGAGCGCAGCTCCACGCCAAACAAAACGCCCGAGCCCCCCTGCAGCAGCGGCAGCAGCAGCCGAGTGGCCGCCGACGGGGAGAAGAGTGGTGAGTAACTCTCACGCGCTCTGCTTTAACACTCGCCACACACACACACACACACACACACACGCATTTGTCTGTTCCAGATTCACTGGCACCTCCGCCAAACTCTACAGAGTTTGTCTACGGAGAGTGACTCATCAGTGTATCGGCGAGCAAACTTGTGCCGTGGTCCTTCTAGGGGATGGCTTGTGTTCATTGCCTGCAACATTGCATACAGTTGCATTTGCACACACACACACACACACACACACACACACACACACACACACATTGCCTGCAACATTGCATACAGTTGCATTTGCTGCTGATAATGAGACGATAATGAGACGAGTTGGTGGTAAATGGTTTTGTCAGTTGAGTTTAATTAGTGAAGTGCTGAACAAAGTATAAGTATAGATACTCTTTTGATCCCGTGAGGGAAATTTGGTCTCTGCATTTATCCCAATCCGTGAATTAGTGAAACACACTCAGCACACAGTGAACACACAGTGATGTGAAGCACACACTAATCCTGGCGCAGTGAGCTGCCTGCTACAACAGCGGCACTCAGGGAGCATTGAGGGGTTAGGTGCCTTGCTCAAGGGCACTTCAGCCGTGCCTACTAGTCGGGGTTCAAACCGGCAACCCTCCAGTTACAGGTCCGAAGTGCTAACCAGTAGGCCACGGCTTCCCCAATGTACACCACATTGGACTGCCTAGTTATACCAAAAAGGAGTGTGTGTGTGTGTGCGTGATCGGAACACCTTTTTGAACTCTGCTCCATCGCCCCTTACCATGCATTTGTAGTGCTGCTGGGGAGCTTTTTTATCTTTAGCACGGTAGAGGGTGTGTGTGTGTGTGTGTGTGTGTGTGTGTGTGTGTGTGTGTGTGTGTGTGTGTGTGTGTGTGTAGAAGCAAGGCAAAGGAGCAGCAGTAGCCCCCTGTCATCTCAGCTGTTGCGATTTAAGTGGCTGACAGCACAAGCACACAGATCTCACACACACACACAAGCACACACACAAGCACACACACACACACACACACACACACACACACACACACACACACAAGCACACAGATCTGGGAGCCTCTCACAGCTGTGCCACATGCCTCTCTCTTTATTTTTAACTCCTGCTCCTTTTATTGGGCTACAGTATGGCTCCACATGGTCAGCCTATTGTCCTCAGAAGAGAAAGAGAACTTTGTGTGTGTGTGTGTGTGTGTGTGTGTGTGTGTGTGTGTGTGTGTGCGTGTGTGTGTGTGTTCACTAGACTAGAGGATCTATAGTAGCCCATTTGCACGGATAGTGAGGCAATGATCTGCATGTTCATTTGTCATTGTGGTGTGTGTGTATATTATATTAAAGTGTGTGTTAGTCCAATCGCTGAGTTTCTAAGATGCCGTTCAGACCTTCCTCAGGCATGTGACGAGTGTCGTGCGTGCAGGTTTATTTCTGTATGGTATGAGTCCTCAGCTCTTATCTCTCTCTCTCTCTCTCTCTCGTGTGTGTGTGTGTGTGTGTGTGTGTGTGTGTGTGTGTGTGTGTGTGTGTGTGTGTGTGTCTGAGGCGACCTCGTAAATCAGAATCAGTGCATTCCTCACACACACGCCTGCTGCTTGTGTTGGTGGCACCCCCGTGTGAGTGGGTATCGGCCAGGCGGAGAGCCAAAGCATCCAAAACATTTAGTCAGGAGAGCAGACCGTGTGCCATACCAGCGGGCGGCTGTCGTCCATCTCCCTCTCAGTTCTTCCTCTCGCCTTTCCTTTCCTGTCACGCTGCCCGTACGCAGAGAGGGCGGGCGGGCATGCGGGCGGACGGGCACCCGGGGCGGTCACATGCCCCAGAACCACCCTGCCCACCCACCTACTTCGCCCTCATGCCCACTGAGTCTCCCTGACCTGCGTCACAGATTGCCTGATCGAATCAAGGCGCACGAGAGAATGTTATCACCCTGCCGTGTGAATGTGGAAAAGGGGAAGAAGGTGCCAACGTGCGGAGAGTGAGGGAGTGAGGGAGGTGAGGGGCGGAGAGAGGAGAGGAGAGGAGGAAAAGAAGGAAAGTGAGGGAGTGAGAGAAAGAAAAAGGGAAGAAATAGGTCAGGTTAATTTTTACCATTCCGCTTCGTCTGAAGGGGCGGTGAATGTACCCATTGATCGGAGAAACACAGTGCAGTGTGGGCGTCCGCCAACCCATACCCCCCCCCAAATCCGCTTCCTGACTCTCTCCGCAGCCGACTGTTGACCGCTGCAGATTCTTGCGTTTGCCACTGTCTTTCCACGACAGGAAGCAGGAAGCAGCCACCGGCTCCGTGTCACCCAAGCTGTGAGGATTTACACACTGCTGCACCGCTATCTCTGCCCTGGGAACGCACGCCGCAGATTACCGCCTGGCCAGCAGGCGCTAGCAGACGCTCTAGGGCTCGCCCCAAAAGGACAAGATAAGAACAACGACAATGGCAGAGCCTGTAAGCCTTTAAGGTGACTAACGGCATTACGAGTTTAAGAAATGAATCCCCTTTCATCAGATAATTGGCGAGGTGTTTTGTCTGTTGTTTACCTGTGTGATTCGATAACTTGTCACGCCCCATAGAATGCTCCCTAGAGAGAGAGAGAGAGAGAGAGAGAGAGAAAGACAGAGAGACAGAGAGGAGAGGACATCCTCATTGGTTACAGGTACGCAAATCGATCCCTTTTTGGTGATGCGGTGACTTTCTATTGTGATGGTGTCACGGGTGTCAGGTTGCGATGTGTTGCGACACCCTCACCCCACCTCCCCAGCCCACTTCAACCCACCACTACCCCCCACCCCCCCTTTCCGCTGACCCTACGTCCCCTTGAGAGTGCGGGGAGAGGCAGAAGGCGCTAGGACAGCCAAACAAACCAGCCTGCCACTCAGCACTCCGCGAGCCAGCCGCCTGATAAGAAAGGCTGCAGGGAAAAGCTATTCTGAGGAGCTGTCTGTCAATGCCAGAGTGTTTCCTGCCATCAAGTCACGGTTCCCGTGAGAGAGAAAGAGAGGGGGGGGGCATGAGAGAGAGAGAGAGAGAGAGAGAGAGAGAGAAAAAGAAAGAAAGAGAGGGGGGGGAGAGCATGTTTGTGTGGATGATGGGGAGAATTGCTTCATGAAAAGTTCTGAGGACAGCAAATCGAGAAAGAGAGAGAGAGAGAAAGAGAGAGAGAGAGAGAGAATTGGACTCTTTGGAATGGGGCAGCCAACCCACTGAACTCCTCTCACATTGCCTCCTCATCCCAGGCAAGCTCATTGAGCTGTCAGTACCTTAACCAGTGACCAGAGCACACACACACACACAAGCGCACACACAAGCGCATGCATTGCACACAGACACACACATTACCACACCAGGCAGACTGTCCACTCTCAGGGTGCGCTGCCACCACATGCCAAAGCATTTAGCCTGTGTGCAGAAGCGCAACAGAAAAGCCTGCATGGCTGTGGGCATGACGTGCTATTAGTGGCAGATGATGACCACAGTCCCCACAGGCCCGAGTTTTCCGTCACACGGTCACGATGGGAGGGGATCTGGCTGGTGGCGCACATCCCTCAGAGACCCTTCCTGCTAAACTAGACTCCTTTTTATTGGGGCTCGCAATGTGTTCTTGGCCAGATGTCTAACGCCTTGTGGCAGTCATACCCATTTATTATGGAATAAAAACAATTCTCCCACAAGTTAATGGCACTTCTTTCTTACAAATTCGTAAAGCCTCTAATCCCTGTTTTATGTGTCAGTTTATTTGAAATGTTCACGCTTAGCGTGGTGAGAATCAAAGTCTGCGGTGCTCCTCTCTTCCTCGTTGATACAAAGATAATTAGCCTGATAGTAATTTGGAGCGGAGTTGCGTGACTTTGCTATCTGCTGTGATTGGAGATATCTCTGCATGGGCTCCGTGTAATTAATCATCTAAGAGAAGACAGATGTCGCATGATGTGTTGTTGGAAAAAGTGGTTTATCGAGTGTACGTTTCACCCTATTTAAGACCTATTTAAGGATTCCATAAAACATGAAGAGGAGTGATTTTGTTTTATTTTTTTCATTGGAAATGGGAAGAGTCTTGAAATGGTTTCAGTTGTGTTAATTAAAAGGTGGCAAGAAAAGTCAGACAGCAGCAACACTATGTAATGTGATAATAGGCTTTAACTGGACTCATAATTGCACTCATTGATGTTCACATTTGGACAGAAGAGCCATGTTTTGACAAAAGATAGCAAAAGAGCTCCCAGAATCCTTCAGGACTTGATGACTTTCTGGGATTTTTTTTTTCATTCTCAGAGAATACTGAGCCAAGAGCAAGGTCATTTAGCTAATGTTGACGGAGTCCATTTGAAATCTCTCTCCTGAAAGTAATTACTATGATTCCTGATGCTCGGCCCTGATTAGGCCCATAGATCATCTCCGAGACATTTACATAACCACTGCAGCTGACCGCGTCCAGCCAGCGAGCCAGAGGTCATGTGCTAATGCCTCTAGGTCGTATATCATATGTCAAGTTCGACTACAACACACCCTCAGGCATGCCTGCTATCTATGATTGAAAGAATGAGAGAGTGTCTGTGTGTGTGTGTCATGTGTGTGTCTGTGTGTGTCATGTGTGTGTTTGTGTGTGTGTGTGTGTGTGTGTGTGTGTGTGTGTGTGTGTGTGTGTGTGTGTGTGGGGCTGTAGTTGAGGTTTGCAAGTGGGCCAAGATCTTCTACGACGGCTGTCCTGGTTGACTCCTAAAGACGAAGCACATGACGCGTCAGCTCTGGAAGCTGCCCTGCTTTTCCTTTCCCTCTCTGGCTGGCGGCGACGGCGATGTCTGATTCTGACGTTAACGCTCGTCGGCCGCCGGCGCATTCCTGGAACTTTTAAAGAGGAGGCTTCTCAGGAGCAGCGGCTCCATCAAGGTCACTGTGCCACCGGAGAAGTGGAACAACCTGGCCTGGTTTCAGAAGCCTGGGAAGTTGGGTCAGCGTCGGACGCAAGTGTGGAGAGACTGGGACCGTCACCAAACACACACTCTTTGGAGAGTGAACAGCAGTTCCACTCTCCCCAAACACACACTCTTCAGAGAGTGAGCAGCAGTTCCACTCTCCCCAAACACACACTCTTCAGAGAGTGAGCAGCAGTTCCACTCTGTTCCCACTGACCCTGGAGAAAACCTCTTTTTTCTCTCTACTTCTCATTTCTTCCTTTTTTTAATTTCCTTTTTTTTGAGCCACAGATCCTCCTCATTACGCCCTTCTCTCTCTCCTTCTCTCTCTCTCTCTCCTTCTCTCTCTCTCTCTATCCTTCTCTCTCTCTCTTCTTCTCTCTCCTTCTCTCTCTCCTCTCTCTCTCTTCTCTCTCCTTCTCTCTCTCCTTCTCTCTCTCTCTCTATCCTTCTCTCTCTCTCTTCTTCTCTCTCCTTCTCTCTCTCTCTCTCTCTTTCTCTCCTTCTCTCTCTCCTTCTCTCTCTCTCTCTCCTCTCTCTCTCTCTCCTTCTCTCTCTCTCCTCTCTCTCTCTCCTTCTCTCTCTCTCTCTCTCTCTCTCTCTCTCTCTCTCTCTCTCTCTCTCCTTCTCTCTCTCCCACCCCTCATCCTCATCATCTCCTTTTATAATGTCAGGCTGCCGTAAATAAGGGAGTTCAGGGAGGAGCTCAGAAGGCTCCACTGTGTCATGTGCTGGCAGCCTAACAACGTAATTAGACCCAATGTGATCCATATGCACGGTCAGGTGGGGGACACGTCGTCACCAGCGCTGGGTGATCCCCCCCCCCCCTCCCCGCCCCCCCCAGCCTCTGATTTGAAGCAGCAAGGGCGCTCGGGTGGGTTGATGCTTCTCCCACTCTCCTGCATCTCTGCTGACCACAGCAAAGACCACTGCTGCACTGGTAGCGACCGCCCGGATTAGGTGTGTGTGTGTGTGTGTGTGTGTGTGTGTGTGTGTGTGTGTGTGTGTGTGTGTGTGTGTGTGTGTGTGTGTGTGTGTGTGTGTGTGTGTGTGTGTGTGTGTGTGTGTGTGTGTGTGTGTGTGTGTGTGTGTGTGTGTGTGTGTGTGTGTGTGTGTGTGTGTGTGCGTGCCCTGGAGGCTGTGGGAACGAAGCAGGCCTTAAAGAGCGAAATGTCGGAGACCCACCCAGTAGCCACCAGCGCTCCTCCCAGCAGCGGGCCCAGCCATGTGGAGAGCAGGTGGACCAGGTCAGGCACCCTCAACGCCGCCTCCTGGACCTGAGGGCAGAGGAGGCCAGTGGGAGGGGGGGGGGGGGTGCAGGAGAGGCTGGGGGTTGGTGGCGCTAACAAGGTCTCTTCTCAAAGCTGTCCATCAGGGCTATAATCAATAGCTTGCTGAAGTGTGTTTGTGTGTGTGTGTGTGTGTGTGTGTGTGTGTGTGTGTGTGTGTGTGTGTGTGTGTGTGTATGTGTCAATCTTTCCTTGCTGAAATTAAGGCACGTATGCTGGGTATGTGTGTGTATATTATTTAGGATTGTCCATATCGGCAACCGATTGCGGCAGTACCAGGTCCTCTATTAACCTTTGTGTGTGTGTGTGTGTGTGAGCAGCAGACGGCCTGGGTGCAGGGGGTGAGGGTTGGGAGATGGCGAGAGAGAGTGAGTGATGGAGTGAGAGGAGAGGAAGAGAGTGAGAGGAGAGGAAGAGAGGGAACATGGCCAATCCGTCCCTCGGGTGATAAATGGGGCCATAATGAAGTATCTCCGCACTCCCCCCCCCCCCCCCTCCCTGGCTCCAGCAAACCGCAGTCTTGGCACAGCCGCCAGGAGCCTACACTCCTGCCACGGAAATGGGGAAGGGAAGAGGCTCACTTGTCTGCACGACGTGCGGCGCTTTGCACGGACGCTTAACACGCCTGGTGGCCGCCGGCCGATGCGATGAGTTTCCATTAGTCAGTGTTCAATGTGACAGCGCTGAAATATTGCATGGGTGGCTTGTGTCATAAAATAATGATGTAAAGCCCATACACTCTGTGTGTGTGTTTGTGTGTGTGTGTGTGTGTGTGACTTTGAGAGAGAAAGAAAGAGGGTGTGTTTTCTTGTCTTGTGTGCACGTCTGTGTGTGTGTGGGTGGCTGACTGTGCATTCGCGTGTGCGTGCGTGCGCTGTGCGAGTCAGAGCATGACACAGTTGTCACGGTGACAGCCATCGACTGCGGCCCCAGAAGTGACACTCTCTGGCGGGTAAACAAGCGCCAGTGTTTGTGACAGGCCTCTTGACCACGCACAGAGGAGGCCAGGGCGAGGCGAGAAACAATGTCAACCCTTAACAGACGACTCTGCTGCGGGCGACACACACACACACACACACACACACACACACACACACACATCACAGAGCTGAGGCGCCAAGGCTGGGTGGCTGTTGGCGTTTAGACGCGACACGTTGGGTTTGACCGTTTCCAAACTGGGGTGTGGAATTCGCAGTCAGGAGCAGTTTTGGTCCAGAGGACATTGTTGTGATAAAGTGGTTGGACTTTTCTGATAGAGTGGGTGTGTCCTGTTAGAGTGGGTGTGTCCTGTCTGAACTATGTATTCTGTCCTTGTCCATTCACTGATTGGCCAGAGCCAAGTGTGATGTGTGAGCTGACTTGGCTGAAAGAAACAATTGATTGAAGAAATAGATTGTGATTCTGTCGGGGCGTGTTTGGATGTGAGGGTAGTTGTTGTGAGGGGGGTGGGGGTGTTGTGAGGGGGATGGGGGTGTAAGTGTATGTACGGGACGGAGGAGAAGTGCCCACACAGGTAGACACCCAGCGGTCAGCGGGCTGTTTCTGAACAGGTAGCCCTCACTGCCCAGCGGTCAGCGGGCTGTTTCTGAACAGGTAGCCCTCACTGCCAGGTAACCATGACTGCGTTGTCTCAGCAGGTCTACAGTGGGACCTTGGTCTTCTCAAACTCTCTCATCTCGTCTGCTTTGTAGAAATCAACAACTGAATAAAAAGCAGTCTCTTGTTTGTTTGTGGAGAAGGGTTGAGTTTCAGAGTGGCCTCTGTGTGTGTGTGTGTATGTGTGTGTGAGTGTGGCGCGTGTTTGTGTGTGTTTGTGTGTGTGTGTGTGTGTGCGCGTGCATGTTTGTGTGTGTTAGTGTGGGCGCGTGTTTGTGTGTGTGTTAGGGGTGTAACGGTTCATGTATTCGTATTGAACCGAAACGGTACGGGCGTCACGGTTCGGTGCATGAATTTACACGGAGAATACACGGTATAAAAATACATAAAACTCGTGTGCGGATTAATTAATGTCATGCGCAAAACTGTTAAGTAGCGAGAGTTACAGGAGTTCTTTAGCGACACCTAACGCTAATCTGTAGCCTCGCCTTAGCTCTGAAGCTCTGATTGGCGCCTATGTTTTTTTTTGTCAGGTCGTCGGTCGAGTCCGTCAGTCATTAGCAGCACTAAGGTTAGACCCACAAGAGTTAGAGGATCCGCTGGTCTCTTTAAGATCGCAAGTTTGAGAACTTCAGTTACAGTAACGTTAGTACAGGCGAAAGAGTGGTGGATAAGATGAAACTGTGTGTCGGCGTTGTTCAGCAGGGTATGTGAGTGGAAAAAATGCTACACATATTCGAAGTCATCACCCAGATGATGTAGGCTACCAATCACTGAAACGAGGGGAAAAAACTTCGCCTGCCCTTCAGTAGCCTTTGGATACACATACAAATAGGGCCAAAACCTATGGCTTAAATTAAATGATTTCGTAATGACAGAAAGCTATGTAAATCGCGTGGTAATTACCTTTATGTTGGGGTAACTTGTAACTTCTCACATGAGGAGCTGGTAGTGTTAAGTGCATAGACAGTAAAATAAAGTGACAACGCTAACCAGGCTAATAAACAAAACCATGCTACGGTGAGTAAGGGCAAAGTCACGTGACTTCTAGTTGTAGTCTCTTTATGAAATTTATGAAAGCAATTTCATTTTTTAAAAAAAGGCAAAATAGTGTGATATTTTCACAGTTAGTAGGCTAGATTATTACTTTACACACAATAAAAAAAAATATTGAGGCAAATTGTAGACCCTTCCATATACAACTAAACACAGATGTTGAAGGTCTTGCTTAAGTGGATTTTTAAAAATAATTTTTCTATGTAATTTGCACTTTCAGAAATAAGAGATGCTGTAGGCCTATTTTCAGTTTTATAGCTGATTGTCTTATTTTGTTTACAAGTTACAGATGGAGTCTGGGTACTTATTGTACTGTTTAGCCTACATCTTACACACTTCAGGCTGTTGCAGATAGCTCAGGGAAGAGACTGTATGACACTAGGTGGTACAGCCTGAGACATGTACAAAATAAAATGCTTTCTGCATTTTTGTTTTGCTTTTCCATCCATTGTACCGAACTCGTACCGAACCGTGATGTCCGAACCGAGGTATGAACCGAACCGTGACTTCTGTGTACCGTTACACCCCTAGTGTGTGTGTGTGTGTGTGTTTGCGTGTGTGTGTCAGTTTGTTTGTGTGTGTGAGTGTGGGCGTGTGTTTGTGTTTGTGTGTGTGTGTGTGCGTGCATGTTTGTTAGTGTGTTTCAGTGTCAATGTTGAGACTGTGGTTTGCTGACTAGTAGGGTTCTGGGTACCCGCTGTCATCCCTAGAGAATGTGGAGGATCCGGTGTCACCAGCACTGCATTTTTTAGGAGTACATTCATAAAGAGTGTGTGTGCGTGTGCGTGCGTGCGTGCGTGCGTGTGTGTGTGTGTGGAAGTCATGGAGAGAATCTTTTGACAAGCACGTCCTGAGTTTACATAGGAGTCTCCTGTTTGCTAATGTGAGGGCCGTATGGATTCAGAGCCAAGACCTGGCCCTCTGACAGCGGACCATCTGGCCAGCCTCCAGGGCTCTAGCACACACACACACACACACATGCACACACACACACACACACACACGCACACACACACATGCGCACACACACACACACACACACACACACACACATGCACACACACACACACGCACACACACACACACACACACACACACACACACATGCACACACACACACACACACACATGCGCACACACACACACACACACACACACACACACACACACGCACAGCTGAATAGAACATATAGAGACACACAGGAAAAACAGAAACACACACACACATACATACACACACACTCTCTCTCTCAAGGTACTCATATACACATGAGGGAACAAATGCAGTATATGCACATTAATAGAACAAAACATCATAAAGACATCAACACAGATGTAAAGGAAACAGATTCTCATATAGGAAACATGACATAGACAGACACACACACACACACACACACACACACGACACATCTAAAAATCTACCACTTTGCACATGAACTCTGTGCACTTTTAAGCAGACAACAGCATTAATGTACAAGTTAAGTACTGGTCATCTTAATCCAGTGATTCCAGTGCTTGAGCTGGAAATTCACCAGAGAAGCATTTACAAATACCGAGAAATGCAAAGAGAAAACACAACATTACACCAGTGATCTGCTAAAGCCGGTGTCCATGACCAAGTGCTTTTAAATTCCATAACGGCCACATAATGATTTTTTCGACTTAATCTTGATGGACTCAGCAGCTTTTTGGAATGGCTGCCTCCTTATATTGCTTCACAGTCGGAGAAAGCCATCTGTGTTTTCGCTCACGGCGAGTGTGCGGTGAGCGTTTCATCGTCCCGCGTTTACTTTGGATGAGCGCGGGCCGGGGAGTATGACACAGGCCGGGCGGAGGTAGAGGGGTTCTGCGTCGGCCACGCGCGACTGGGGCATGACCTCCCGTCTTATCGCCCGATCGCATTGCGGCTTTGGCTCACTCGGCTGCCTGCCTGCCTGCTTCTCCGATACGCGATGCGCTGATACACACTCAAGCCTGGACCGGTTTCATCTAGACCAGACAATCTGCCCAAGACATCTCCTCTGCATTTATGCATAGCTCCCACCTCTCTCTCTCTCTCTCCCTCTCTCTCTCTCTCTCTCTCTCTCTCTGTGTCTGTTGCTTTCAGTACCTCCATCTCTCTCTGTCTATTTCTCTTTCATTCATTCGTAGTTTCCCATTCTACCTGCCCTTGACCTGTTTCCCTCTCCCTCTCCCTCTCCCTCTCCCTCGTTCTTCCTCTCTCTCTCTCTCTCTCTCTCTCTCCCTCGTTCTCTCTCCCTCTCTCTTTCTCTTTCTTTCTCTATCCTGCTTAATCCCTCTCTCTCTCTCTTTCTCTCTCTCTCCCCTCCCCTTCATGTCTCCACGTTTTCCTCTCCTGCAGGTCAGGAACCTTAAAAATCACTTAGCGAGCCGTGTCCAACAGGTCCAGATCCACAGTTGTTCCTAATTACTTTCCCAAGTCTGCAGCGCGAGTGCAGCCGGTTCCAGAGGTGTGGGGCAGGAGCCGGTGGAGTGGAGGGTGGAGTGGAGGGTGGAGTGTAGGGATGAGTGGAGGGTAGGGTGGAGTGGAGCCGGTGGAGTGGAGCCGGTGGAGTGGAGCCGGTGGAGTGGAGGGTGGAGTGGAGCCGGTGGAGTAGAGGGTAGGGTGGAGTGGAGGGTAGGGTGGAGGGTAGGGTGGAGTGGAGGGTGGAGTGGAGCCGGTGGAGTGGAGGGTGGAGTGGAGCCGGTGGAGGGTGGAGTGGAGCCGGTGGAGTGGAGGGTGGAGTGGAGGGTGGAGTGGAGCCGGTGGAGTGGAGGGTGGAGTGGAGGGTGGAGTGGAGCCGGTGGAGTGGAGCCGGTGGAGTGGAGGGTGGAGTGGAGAGGGTGGAGTGGAGCCGGTGGAGTGGAGCCGGTGGAGTGGAGGGTGGAGTGGAGGGTGGAGTGGAGGGAGGGTGACTGACCCCTCTTTACCTACTGTACATCACAACATGCTCTCCCACCGTTGGAGTCAGACCTGCCTTTATAGTCCAGGATAGTCCAGGATTGTCCAGGATAGTCCAGGATAGTCCATGTCTCTCGCATCCTCTTTATGGAAGAGAGAGAAGCAGATGCAATTCAGCAGTGTGTATTCTCCATGAACGGTCTATTGGCCTGATACAATGGAGAGATTGTTAATGTATGGCTGGCCATTGGAAGGGTGTGTGTGTGTGTGTCTGTATAAGTGTGTGTGTGTGTGTGTGTGTGTGTGTGTGTGTGTGTGTGTGTGTGTGTGTGTGTGTGTGTGTGTTGGACAAAGAGAGGAGCTCAACGGGTGCTGAGAGAGATCAAGGCGGGGTGGAGGGATGAGAAGCTGGTGGATGTGTGGCTAATTATACTGCGTGTCTTTCATGCGTCTTACGGCTGTGCCTCTCATACTGCCCTGTGGCAAAGCTCAGCTTT
>NW_027468837.1:38247135-38302135 GCF_046254945.1 Alosa pseudoharengus
TAGGGCTACAGCGTCATGAACTGATGGAGGCAGTGTCGTCATCAGCCCTACAGCTACAGCTTCATGAACTGATGGAGGCAGTGTCGTCATTATGGCTACAGCGTCATGAACTGATGGAGGCAGTGTCGTCATGTGCAGCGTCATGAACTGATGGAGGCAGTGTCGTCATGTGCAGCGTCATGAACTGATGGAGGCAGTGTCGTCATGTGCAGCGTCATGAACTGATGGAGGCAGTGTCGTCATGTGCAGCGTCATGAACTGATGGAGGCAGTGTCGTGCACAGGCTACTATGGACGCCTCTCCTTGAACTGCCTCTCAGGGTCTGTGTGTCTGAGGGGGGGAGCGGAGTGTGAAGGCCATGTGGGGCTTTCTGTGGGAGGATGGCCTCCCCCCAAGTTGAAGAGCTCATGTTTGTCAGCCCTCCCCCAACCCCCACATACACACACACACTCTCACACGCACACACTCACTCATTCACACACACACACACACTCCCCACATCCCACCCTAAGCACAGGATCTTCAAAGTTTGCCCAGGCTGCTGGCCAGCCAGGTGCTGAATTTCACCCCTGGGATCTAAAACGGTCATTTGTGGCAGGGAATGTGGGCCGTGTGAAGGGGCTTGTCACAAGCTCTCTGCTTTCGTTATCACCTATTTCTGGAGCAGAACCACAGACCGCTTTCTCTTCTCTCCATCTCCCTCTCTCTCTCTCTCCCCCTATCTCCTTGTAATTGTCTCTATCCCTCTCTTTTTGTGCTTTTCTCTTCTCTTTTCTCCTTCCATCTTTATCTCCCTATCTCCATGGAACTCTTCTTCCTCTCATTTTCTTAATCTCTTGTCCTCTCCATGTTACACTCTCTGTGTCTCTGTCTCTCTCTGTCTCTCTCTCTCTCTCTCTCTATCTCTCTCTCTCTCTCACACACACAGCATTGCCTGCCGGCCCAATAAAACTGAAAATAAATAATTTGTCCTGTGCTGAGAACAAAGACCTAGAACCAGATGAAAGACCAGTGAGATGTTATTTTACAGATCTGCCATTTGTGCATGCAGGCTAAACTCGTACCAGATGGGAGGGTTCGTGACCTGTTTGAGTGCACTGTGACGCTCATGTCAGTGCTGTGTAGACAGGGAGAGAAAAAGAAAAATGGCTAACTTGTGACATACCCGGTGTAGAGAATGCATGTAAGATTTATGTATCTATTACTTGGGGGGAATGGGATGACACATCTGAGAGATCCGCTCTGTTAGAAACAGCCAACACTGACACACAAGCAAAATGAAATGAGGAAGAAAACACAACAGGGCGGGGAAAACCCTGACGCAGCAAGTGTTGATTTGGCGCAGTGGTGGTCTGTATGTGAAGTGGACCGTGAGATGGAATAATCGCATGAAGTGTTCATGAAACGGGATCAGAAACATCCTTCTGAGGACAGAGAGGCATCATGGACCACAGCTAAATGCTAATCCATTGGGTCAATACTGCTGGTCAGCCCTGGGTGCACGACTCCCAGTGTAGTGGGGTCAGAGGGTAGTGTGTGTGTGTGTGGTGGGTGGGGTGAAGGGGTATTGACCAGAGGAAGGGTGATTCAGTGATGACCACAGCTGTGGAGAGTCGGTTCTGTGCAGCATCATCTCTGGACAAGGTTCAGACTTGCCCTCGGTGACGTCACCTCAGTGCGATCGTTGCCACTGCTTCAGATGGATTGCCATGGCTACAAATGCCAAGGTCCAGAGCAACCATGTGATTTAATCCCCCCCACACCCATGCCACCCCTTCAGCTTTGAGGCAGCGTGCACTGGATGAGGGTGATGCAACTGGACGCCCGCACTGGCATACACACCCACACACACACACACACACACACAAACACACACATCCTCAGCATGATTGCGTGATACGCAAACTGGCACACCAGCCGAGACTGGCCTACATATTTAGACAGTCATACTCTTTTTTTCTGCTCTCATCCTCTGTGGTTTTGTTCAACATCATTTATTTTATATTCCTTTCCTCCCAGCTGCAGCAGCGGTTCAGCAAGAGGACAGGGAATTAGATTTGTAATAGAGATGTGTGAGGTTATGAATAATTCCCGGGATTTTGATAGCGCGCTTTCTCGCGCCGGAGTGTTTGGTTGTGTGCCTTACTCAGGCTGTGGGGTTGGTGGAAACGCGCTGTCGCTCGCACTTGTGGGAGTGACGGCTGCGACGCGTCGTGGCAGAAACCACTCGCCTCGAGGCGCGAATTCTAATGCGCCGTGCCGTGATTAAGCACACCAGCCACGAGCTAACGGTCGAGATGTTTTAATCACAAATTAACGTGAACTCGCCACTCAGGCCCGCAAGGGGACAAATGTTCAACTGGAGACACCTCTTCATATTTTCAGTGGCGTCTCATTGGTGAGACTGGTCCCACTTTTCATTGTGCTGTCTGGTCTTCAAAACATGTCCGGCTTCTTAGAAATTGCTCTGCATATGCCCGTTGTTTTTGTAGCTTGTTTTTAACAGGCTTTTATTTTTCCACAGAGGACGCGCACTCCTCTAACCTAGTCTCGTCTTTTGTTTTCTTTTCTTGGCTCTTGCGTCACTCTAAGTGCTCCCATTCCCAGCCCGTCCCCTGCTATTGCAGGCCAGCCCACACGCGCGTGGTAGGGGGTAGAAAAACAAGCGCAAATGTAGCACTGTAGAATTACCGCCCCTCGCTCACAAATGTCAAGTGTCTGCGAAAGAAAGTAGAGCACTATTTCAGATTTTATAATAGCCACCTAGCAATTAGCACTTCTGAATCACCAGAAGAGGTAGGTGTGTGTGTGTGTGTGTGTGTGTGTCTGTGCACTATTTAAGCATTTTTAGTTCTTGGGAAGTAGTTTTCATGTGTTTTCCATTCAAGCCAATAAGAAAGGATGTGTGTGTGTATATGTGTGTGTGGGGAGGGGTCATTCTGAGTATAGACTACTCTCCTCTGCTCATTCACAGCCTCCAGCATGGCTAAACTCCTCATTCTCAATCTTTCATCCTCTCTCTCTCTCTCTCTCTCTCTCTCTCTCTCTCTCCCTATCTCTCTCTCACTCTCACTCACTCACTATTTGAGTCTCCAGAATCTCAGGGGCTGCTTTGAATAATCTCCACACATAATCACGCACTGTGTGGAAGGCTCTGGAGCTGGAGCTGAAAACTAGAGGTTGGAGCAGCTCCAACGGACAGAGAGAATAAGAGAAAGAGAGGGAGAGAGAGAAGCTGTGGAGGGAGGGAGGAGGGTTTCCCATATGTGGGTCAGACCCTCTCCTGTGTGCCTTGTGTGTGTGTGTGTGTGTGTGTGTGGTGTGGCACGGTGAGGAGTAGCCAGGCCGAGGCGCAGGCCCCTGCTTGGCCTTGTTTGTTCTGTGTTCCAGCTCTGGCAGGGTGCACAGTGGCGGGTCTGTGAGGTGGAGCCGGGGCACCAGAGAAGCAGCAGCAGGCGCCGGCAGGAGATAAACGTGCGGTGAAAAGCGTGCTCGGAGCGCGGAAAAGTGTGAAAGAGGCCGAGGCCATGGCTTTCAGAGCGCAAACTAACTGGCAACCTCCTCCCCACCACACACACACACGCACACCACACACACACACACCACACCACACCCGGGCCTGCCACCGTAGCCCATCAGTGGCAGTTCAAATAAACAGGCTAGGATAAGAGGCGTGAGTGTTTGAAACAGCTAGGAGCACAAGGGGCCTTAAAGCGCTTGCAGGGGATGCTGGGATAGCTCTGCACCATACGAGTAAATAAACTGGAGCCCTCTGGAGATCACATGTGATGCAGGAGAGAGATGATATCAGCACCCACTGCTTTTGGAGCATGATTGGAGATATGCAGCGAGTCTACTGGTAGTGTGTGTGTGTGTGTGTGTGTGTGTGTGTGTGTGTGTGTGTGTGTGTGTATGAGTGAGTGAGTGAGTGTATGTGTGTGTGTGTGTGTGTGACTATGTGTGTGTGTGTGTGTATGAAAATCATAGACATTCTGAGTGATTTGCTGCTCTATCAGAAGTCATTCAGAGGTCATGAATTGTCATAGTGTGCCTCTGTCATTGCGATGACAGTCTAACGACATTCAAGAACTCCAACTCCAATTTTTGTTGAAAATCCCTTGAAAATGTCACTGTCACCTCCAGAATCAACACACGCAGGAGAAGAAATGTCATGTGCCGCTTCTGAAAGCAGCAACTTGTTTTTTTCGGTGTCATCATTAATATGTGCATAATTAGAGCGTGGAACTAGTTAATATGCGCCTAATTAGAAATTGGAACTAGAGAGGAACATGAAAACAGAACGTGGAACTAGAGAGGAACATGAAAACAGAACGTGGAACTAGAGAGGAACATGAAAACAGAACATGGAACTAGAGAGGAACATGAAAACAGAACGCAGAACAGAGCTAGAGCCGCCGCAGATGTGTGAGCCGTTCTCACCCTCCCGTCCTGCGCTCCTCTCACCCTCCCGTCCTGTGCTCCTCTCACCCTCCCGTCCTGCGGTCCTCCCGTCCTGCGCTCCTCCCGTCCTGCGCTCCACTCACCCTCCCGTCCTGCGCTCCTCTCCTGCTCCTCGGCCCTCCCGTCCTGCGCTCCTCCCGTCCTGCGCTCCTATCCTGCTCCTCGGCCCTCCCGTCCTGCGCTCCTATCCTGCTCCTCGGCCCTCCCGTCCTGCTCTCCTCCCGTCCTGCGCTCCTCCCGTCTTGCGCTCCTGGGCCCAGTGGTAATCCGCTGTATTTGTATTGGCCATTTCTCTGAACCTCAGTGCCGCGGGTTCAGGAGGGTCCTGGGATCAGATTGGACTTTAATCCTCTTTCTCTGCTTTCGTTGTTCCGGGGACTTAATATCTCCATATCTCTCTCCCACACACACACACACACACACACACACACACGCTCCGTCTCAGGCACAACGTGGCTCTCGGGGGGCCCAGCGCACCCAGCCCTTTCCCCGGCTCTCCCCACTTTGCTCTGCAATTAAACCGTTTCCGCACTGACGGCCGACAAAGTTCAAAGTGGGAGTGGTGGGCCGATGATTATCGAAAATGAAATCCAGACAGTGAGGATGGGGCTTTTGTCTCTCTCTCTCTGTCTCTGTCTCTCTCTCTCTGGCCATGCTAAATTAAATAGGTGTATTGTTTCCACTGCCTCAGGACTCTCGTGATCCAGCCTCATAGTGGTTAGAAATCCAGCGTTGAGTCATTTATGCTCTGGGTTTAATAGTGGTCATCTTGGAGGTTGCTTTGGCTCAGTTTCATCAAGTCATTCTGTTTATGGCCACTCAAAGGATTCTCTTTTTTCTCTCTCTTTACAGCGACGCAGACCTCGGGACCTCTTATGGTCGTCTCTTCTGGGCTGCGTGCAGTAAATCGCAGAAGCATATAGTCCAAAGCTCCAAGAGTAATATTTTTCCGTACAGATGAATGAGAGTGTCCTGGCCGTCTCTGTCCTGTTGCAGGAAGTGTGGGCACTTCATCGCGGGCTGAGGTCACACCCTCCCTGATAATACATTTACCAGACTTCAGGGCCGCAACTCACAAAGGTGCTGTTGTCGTTGGCTGCAGTTTTCACTGCGAGTTGAACACAGTGGGCCAACCGAGGGGAGAGTAGCCGTAAAGTCACATGGCTCTCTATCTGACTTTATTAAATGCTTGTTAAAACAAACACTCATTTTGGATATCGGTTTTGCTGTTATCACACCACACAGATGGAAGGAATTTGATTGGTGGAGTTTTAGGGGGAAACATCAGTCGCCCATAAAAAGATCAAGATGTTTAAGAGGAAAATCTGCTAACATGTTCTCACCAAAGTGGGAAGGTTATCACAGCCATAGATGTTGACCAAACATGGATGGCTTTTTTTTTTTTTGTGAGAAGCATGAGTGTATCACTGTGTCCCCTTCATAGTCCCTGCTTCACCAAACAGAGACTGAACTGGCTTTGCTCTGTTGGACTAAACTGCTTTCGATCGAGCGGTCTTCCCAATCTAAATATTTAAACAGAACATACTTGAGCGCAAGTTTATTTTACTTAAAGTTTGGGTTGCTGCTTTTAAACCATTACAAGACGCACTAGAAAATCTAGTCTCTGGACCATGTGATTTTCTCTAATTGGACAGAAGGATCACAAACACCAGGTCTGTTTGCTTGGATCATCCCCAAGCGTTCCAGACAGAACAAAAAGTTGTTTTGAAAAGCTGTTGCACATTGCACAAGAACTGTTATGTTCTTTTGGAACAAAAAGGCCACCAAATTGTCAATGGGATGCACACTAGTCTGAACTCTTCTTTTGCTGCTGTTTAGACAGTTAATTACTTGGCCCTTTTTTCAGCAAATTGTGTCCATAATTAATGAAGGGTCTGGGTCACAGGAGACTTCCTCCAGGCCGAGACGCTGAAGCAGTGGACTGCTTTGGACAGGACCCTCAAAGAGCCGTCCAGACTGGAAGTAATTGGATATGTTTAGATATTGACACCCATAATCATTACTGTATAGATTTCTGTCAACGGTCAGCATTAGCTCAGTAACCCAAATGGCCCCAGGTTGCGTGTGGTGGTAGAGCCTCCGGTTGCGTGTGGTGGTAGAGCCCAGGCTTTGTTTTCCGGTGTTTGCTGGTGTTTGAGTTTTCTCCTCGAAAGGGGCTTTGCTTGTATGGCATTCCTGCTTTGTGGTCTGTGTGGAAGTAAGAGATATTGCCGCAAAGACTTTGAATCATTGGCCACAACCTCAAACACTCAAATGGCCCAGAAAGAAGTGTATTTTGACATCTAGTCCAGCATGATTTTCCCCCTCAAAGGAGAGCAAAGGGGAGAGAGGAAAAATCTTCCTCTCTCTTTCCAGCCCCCACCACCCCCCCCCCCCCCTCCCCTCCCCTCCCCGCTCAAACCTCCGCAACATCTAGCACCTTGTCCCCTCGAAGCAAATATGACCCACTTAAAGCCGAGTTTGGGAACAGGCGCACCCAAGCCTTGAAAACTGTGCGAGCCTTCACAACATGCCCGCCAGGCCCCAGAGCTCCATCTCCGTCGTCTTTGAATAGATGTTCTGATGGATATGGCTGCGCACTGCGCCACTCCGCCTCCCAGACACTCTCCCTGAGCTGAACTGGGGACGGGGAAGAAGGAAAAGAAAAAAGGGGAAAAACAGAAAAGAGAGTCCCTGCTCGGCTCCTGAGCATCCTCCTGAGCATCCTCCTGAGCATCCTCGCTTACAAGGTCACTGTGAAAACCCAGGGATGCAGTAGGAAGACCCAGCCAGAGGCCAGACTAATACATTACAGAGCCTGACCATAGTATGCAAGCCAGACTGGGGCCAACAACAAAAAAAAAGAGACGGAAAAAAATCAGAGTTAACTTTCCAGTGAATTCCATTTCATTCTCCTGCTTTGTGTTAATCCTCTGTATTTTATTATTTTTTTTAATACAATTTTTGTCATCCGGACCATGTTAAATTAATCCATTTAGTGCTTGGAATGAAATGTATCCCCAAAAAAGGGTGAAGCCTATTCATTTTGAGCTCAGAGCTGGGGATGCGGACGCAGGCACTCGAGAGGACGTTCCATTTGGAGAGGTCCTCAGAAGGAGATTGGTGACAGATTGGCTCTGAAAACTCTTCTGGCATCATTCCTTCTCCCATAACAGGAAGTCGGATTGCGAGGAAGGGGTCGCGTGGGCTGGGGGTGGGGGGAGGCGGGGGGGGGGGGGGAGTTATTCCAAACGCCTTTGATGTGCAGCCCTGCCCAGTCTCCCAAAAAGAATTCTGGTTATCTCTCGTGCCGGGGGTCAGGCCCAGAAAAGGCGTCCTGCGCAGCAATCAGCTGTCGTGGCCGGGTCTCAGCTGCCTCTGTGTTGACTCAGAATGATACTCATCAGCACATTCAACATGAAAGCGGCTGGTGGTCTGTGAAACTATCTTTCTGCATTAAACCAAATGGATCTTTTCTAAACAACAAAAACACTGTCGGGCCAGAGTCCGATGTTAAGGAATAGAATTAGGCAGAAGTCTGTGTCTGTCCTTACCTTACACCCCTCTGAACTCAGATAGTGTTGCTCAGAAGATAGTGCCACCCCAGGACGCATTGTGTGTGTAATCGTCACACTTTTATGTTCAGGCTTACAATGCTGCCAAGGAGGTGCACAGTACTTAACAAAAGCTTTCATAGGGACAAAGCCGTTCACTAGGTAATGCCTTAGAACAGAACAGAGAGTAACTGATACGTTCAGTTTCATTAAAAAGGGCTGGATCAGAAGGTCTGTAAAGCGATGGGCATCTTCAAGTTTGAACCCTCTCACATGTTTTCCTGCTTCTTGAACTCATTAACATTCTCTCTTAACGGCGTTGGTTAGAGGAGCTTCTGCTTGCTTGATTTGGTTTCAAAGACATTTGACCACCTGCACATCAGTAGGTTGTTACTCTTTCTCCTGTTCTACTGAATGGGCCACAATAGGTCTCCACTGTGGATTAGCACTTGTATTGATTCGCTCAGCATCTCGCCTCCCCATCCCTGCAGGCTTTTTTTGAGGAAAATGATCATGAATCGTTGCAGTTGTACTTAAGCTGTGATGCCTTCATGAAGGTGGTTTTCACTCATATTTCCTTTCTCACTTTATTGCCATTTACAAGACAAATAAAGTAGTGTGACTGATAGTCGCTGTTCAACTTCCCCCTAACTATCCCAGGAAACAAGCTCAAATAGTATTAGGGGCTTAAAGCCATACAAGTGTTTGCACAATTAAGAGATCCTAAAATAGCCCAGGAAGACATAATCTGTCCATAGAGTTGCTCTAGTTAACAATTTAACAACTTTGAAATAGCCTTAAGACTGGTCTTATGTCCTAGAATTGGTAGACACTTTTAGTAATACTACTATTTCCTTTTTCCACTTTCAATTTTAAACGGTCAGCCTACTGTTTATTGATCGAAAGTGATGGTAAGAATCCTTAATTTGTGTTTCAAATAAAGAGGATCATCAATTCTGAAGGATATTGATTATTAGTCAAATGTGAGTGGGGCATGAGCTTTTGAGAGACAAAACACCTCAATGAAAGTGGGTCAATATCTGTGACTCAGTGGAACATAACACCCAACACTACTCACAACCACTGATAAACAAATTGCGAGAGTTGCCTATTAAAAAGGCTTCTGGCTGTTGTCCCGCTGTTTATAGGATTATGTTATTTTCAATTGCCATTGCCGGGCCAGTAAATCGAGCGAAGTGGTCTGATTTACATGTAAATGAATCCAAAATGCGAGTCATTCAAGCCGCTAATTATACCACTGTTCGGACGGTGACTTGCTGACATCATGGACACTCATTTGCATCCGCGGGGCTGTGTGGGCAGTGAGAACCGAGAGGTGGCTACAGTCGCTCAGTCAGACTCTAGTCTGGATGTAACGCGCCGTGATCGGTCCGGAATGTTTCCTATACTTCGGACAGAATTAAAGCTTTGACATCACCACACTTCAACAATGCAACTAAGTCGCTGTACCATTGAAGGCTAAATCTGAAAAACACTTCTCAAGGATCGATTTGGATTTCTTCTTAGATTGGACTGTATTTTCTGCGGCTCTTGCTTAAATTGAGGCACTGCGTTTCATTATTAACAAAAGTTGATGTTAGCGTATTCGCCGTTTTCTTGTCGTTTTTGTGGATTTTGACGAAGGTCTGCGGTTTAAATATACACTGCAGGCGTAATTTGTGGTGGCATACCAACGGGAAAGTGAGTTAGACACGATTGATGATATTTCACAGTAAATAAAGGAACTGGCGATGTGGAGAACATATTTTAAAACTAACGCAAGTCGGGGGAACGGCGAGCTACCAAGTTCCTGGTAAAGGTAAGTAAGGAGGGCAACAACATATCCTCATCCATTTGTTAACTTTTGTCTTGCGTGTCCTTTTTGAGATGGGCTATCGAACTTCTAAAATTTTCCCGTCCATAAGTCCCGAGGTTTATGCATAGATATCTGTAGGCTATTGTTGCGCTGTTGCAATAATGCTTGCATGGCAAGTAAACGACAGCTGTTAAAAGGGTAACAACACGAACAACCATCGCGCATCGTTGTGATCTTTAAGTGGTTTTGGGAAGATGTATATTTCCATACTCTACATGCGTGGGCACGTAGCTCAAGCAGTTAGCCCATCGTTCTGCGTGTAACAACATTCTAGAGGTAGGGTACCTCTGAGATTAGGCTACTAACGTTACTTGTCTTTGTGCTGCGTCCACCGTGCGCATTATTGGCTGTAGATTGATAGATACTTTTTTTCAGAGAAATTTTAGGAATCCAGTATCTTATACACAACCATAATACAACCAACACACATACAGGCACAATACGACAAATATACAGGCTCTCTCATACATAAACATCACTCACAGAAATGTAAAAATGTAAAGAGCATGTGAAGTGATTATAAAGGTCTGGACTGGACTGACCATGATGCATTGACCATGATAAGGCGCTATGGTAGTGTGTGCAATTGTAGTCTTGAACACTGCAAGACTGTAATGCACAACTAGTACAACTGTAATGTATCAATCCTTTATACTGCTTCGCCATGATCCGGCTGATCTGACCCCTTCCAGCTGGATTTAATCTTTGTTTTGTTGTGCTGCCACGATGGTCTGGCCATCCCCCGGATTGATTGAGTCAGGACCGGTCATTTCGGATTAACATATTGCAGCTAACTGGAGAGTAATGTGACTTCGGCAGTTGGCGCAGGCGACTGCCCACATAGTTCCGCCGGTGTGGCACTAACTTCGTTTACTGCTAAGGCTACCTCAATTACGGCACCTCTCCCTTTGCACATCAGTGCAGAGAGTTAAAAGAAAATGAACCCCGTAGACCCATATCACGTCTCTCATTTCCCCCCATTTTTTTTCTTTCAAGAAAGACCTAGGGGGAGGGGTAGTAATTGATTTATTTGCCAGTGTCAGTTCATACATCACTATCTCGACCATCAATCTAAAGAGAATTCTAGTCTCCCAGCGGCTAGTGTCATTCGTAGTGTTTAAGAGCTTTCTGATGATTTGTACAGATGGGGCTTTTAAATCCCCAAAGATGGTTTGGAGGTTTGCTTTAGTGAGAGGGGGGGGTGGGGGGGGGGCTGTTTCCGTGTATGTTTTCAGTATCAATTTCTAGCCTAGAAATTGCTTACTTGTGACCAAGAAATTTCAATGTGTCAAAGGTAGACTTGTATTAAGTCACACACATATACTGACATCTCAGATTGAAAGCATGTATTGTAAAGAATCTGCTCTTCATTGACTGTTTCTGTGTGTGTCATTGACTGTGTGTCCATGGCTAAGAGAGGGATGGAATGAAATGTTGTCATTTGCACCACACATCTAGTAAAGTCAACAAAACAAAGAATTCCCTCAACCTTTGTCTTTAGTGTGTCTGTGAGTGTGTCTGTGTGTGTATGTGCATGTACATGAGTGCATGACAAGTGAATATAGGTATAGGTTCCTATGCACAGGGGCCATATAGGTATATGCCATGCCCCTTCCTATGCACAGGGGCCATATAGGTATATGCCATGCCCCTTCCTATGCACAGGGGCCTGCGTGTGAGGGCTCTGAGGGCTTTGGATTATGAGTGATTGCAGCAGGTGGGCACAGCCATAATCTCTAGTCATTGGAACACGATGTGGTGACTTCCCCATAATTGGATCCTAATTACCAAGCTCCTTTTGTTGAGCTCGATTGGAGACAAGGTGCGGCATAATCTTGTTTAACACTGATTAAACCCTGTCGTGTTTTGTGTCTGAGCACAGCCATTTTGCCCCGATCAGGACTCCCCAAGCGCCTGACACACGGTCAGCTGGAGAATGCTGTTTTCATCTTGTTTGTTTAGTTTGAGAAGAGCGAGGGAGAGAAAACAAAAGCCACTTTAAAAAGAGGAATGAAGGACGAACAAAAAAAAAAAAAAGAAAGAAAATTGGCTTCTGCTTGTGCCCAGCTGTTGTTGTGAGCGGCTGGTCTTCAGCGCCGCCCTTGAAGGGTGTTTGTTCAATCCGACTGGAATGATGTGCTACCCTGCGGAGCCCTTGGTGCCCTCCCTGGGTGAACGTCCTCAGAGGAGAGCTGGCACTGAGGGCTATCCTGCGCGTCAGTCAGTAAAACCACATCAAACCCTCCAGGGTAAGCGTCGGCTCCATGTTCAGGATGATAGAGCCTCACAGGGCCTTCCTCCAGGGTCATCTGCAAGGCAAGGGCTATGATCAACACCGCAAGCCCAATAGTTGTCCACATGCGTCACGGTTCATCCGGTTGGCCGTCTGCGAGATACCGGTGCGTAGTCATGAGACGCTCGCTCTCTCCCTGGCCCGGTGCGTAGTCATGAGACGCTCGCTCTCTCCCTGGCCTGGCCCTGCTGCAGGTCAAGCAGGAGACAGACTTTTTATTGGAGGGATTTCAGTTGTCTTATTGTCCCTCATGCCATTTTCCAGCCCAACGTTTTAGAAAGGTATTTAGTAATGGAGTCAGTCTTTATTAGCAAAGCACTCCACCTCTCACTAATCAAAATCATGTACTGTAGATTACAAGTGAAATATGGTACTGTACCTCTGTGGGAAATCTAAGTCATGTGCAATTCATTGTCGATTAGTAGGAAAAGGCCGTAAGTAAGGCTTAGAGTCTTTCTTCATCCCTGCAGGAGACTCGGGAGAGATCTCCTAGTTCTCTGAAGTGAAATTGCAGTGTGACATTTTATCTTATCTCGTCCATACATCTGGACAGACTCATCGTCCACAGGGAATTGAACCCTCCCTTCTGCGATGTCCGAGAGCGCTTCAGCCCTTCCTAGTGATGGCTGCCAACAGAGAGAGAGAAGGAGAGGCCCTGCAGAGTCAGTGTTCTGCGGAGTTATTTTTAACCCCTGTCTCCAAGCCTGCGTTCCATTCAGTGGCAAAACTGAACCGGATTTGCCAACTATGTTGGCCTGTCTCTCTCTCTCTCTCTCTCTCTCCTTGCTCTACCCTTTCCTCTGCTTATATAGCCTACATATGTCGTGGATGTTAGCTCATTCTCATAATAACCTGGCATGAGGTGCTTCCGGTAGACAGCAGGGTACATCTTGTCCTGTTAATCATGCATATTTCTCTAATTATAGTCAGGAATCCCCTAATGATGTAGGCACACGCATGCTAGCCTCGGGCACTGGTGTCATGCCTTAAAGATGGAGGAATTTTTCATCCTCTGCCCAGCTAGCTGAGCGGCCTGTCAGCGAGGATGATGACTCTGTCTTCGGGCCCAATTCCATGTACCACTTACTGTTGCCATCAATATTCATGGGCGTCTCCCGCGCTCAGCGCTACTGTGTTCATATATTCATTTAATATTCATGCGGCCAATCCTATTGCCCAAAGTGATGCAGGTAAAATGCCCTTGTTCAAGGGCAGTCCAAGCAGTAGCAAATAACTGCGTTTCGTACAGCTCTGGAGTGTGCATCACCATCCTCAAGCCCTGGGTGTCCGAAGTTTAAGAGTAATCCAATCCTGCGTGGGAGGATGTGGCCCCTCCGCTCGCCACTGACCCCCTTTTAAAGGTGACCTCACTCACTCAAAGTGATTCTCCACCTTCCTTTCCCCCCGTTTTTCCCTTCTTTTTTAAAAGTGCGCAGGCTAGGGGCTGACCTGGAGTCAGCTGCTCAAAAAGCCATGTGGATTAACACCCTAAATATCACTTTCGAACCCCTCTCACAGAGAGAGGAGCTCAACAGCTAAGACGGAGAGGAAGCACTCCGCAGCAAGAAAGCACTCTTGAGTGTGTGTGTGGAAGAAACGTCCCAATGTGTGTTTGTGTGTGTGTGTGTGTGTATATGTGGAAGAACCGTCCCAGTGTGTGTTTGTGTGTGTGTGTATGTGTGGAAGAAACGTCCCAGTGTGTGTGTGTGTGTGGAAGAACCGTCCCAGTGTGTATGTGTGTGTGTGTGTGTGTGTGCCACATGCAGCACACAATGGGGGGATTGTAGATGTTCTATACTGTGCTGGCTACGCAGACATGAGGTTGGCTGCCAAGTGTCTGGCGACAGCGCGGTCTGTCCGTCAAAGTCCTACGGCCCCTGTTGACGTGCAGCAGGCAGCCTGTCAGGCGTCTGAAGCGCTAATGGGATTTGCCATAAGCAGGCGGTTTGTTTTTGCTGCTGGGCGGGGGTAGGCGAGGTTAGCAAATCTGACCAACTGGCTCTGGAGATTCTGAAGTTGGGTTTGGCAGAGATGCCCGGTAATGTCAGCTAAACCCCCCGTCTTCACACATATAGGACGCACACGAACAAGAGCACACACACACACACACACACACACACCGGATGCTAACCAGATGCAGCCAAACTTCCCTCGCAGGCCTGGTGAGTTTTTTTTCCCCTCCTGTCTTGCTGTGCTGAATCACAGGGTGTGTGAGGTGGTGTTGGAATCCGGGGGTCTCTCCCATGTTGTGGCCAAATGTGGCGGTTCTGACAGACACAGAACGGCGCAGAGTAGGGGCGCGCTGGTCTTCATCAGCAGGCAGGACGGAGCTGACGCCATCAACGTGCATCTGCTGCGGTGGAGTTCAGTTCCCTGGCTGTTGAGTAATGGTCATTTTCTCCACTTCACATGCGTTCTTGGATGTCTTCAGCGTTTCGTGTTTCCGTGTCCTGCAGATGAATCTAGGTCAGTCCGCCGCTAACGTGTCGTCTTTTTGGTCACACATTCTAGCTGATTGTTTAAGATGTGATGATGACCTTTCGCTCAGCGTGGTGGCTTCTCTCAATCCACACAGTTTATTTTTTGCTTCAGGCGGGACGTCGGGTTTCAAAACAAACCAGAACATGTGGGAAATGTTATGTCGCCTCACGCCTTCACCCTTGCAGGACCTCATGGTCAGATTTGTTTCTGCAATCATCAGGTTGTACCCAGTGTTGATTTGACTTTTTTATTTTTCTCACCCTCTCTCTCTCTCTCTCACCCACCCTCTCTCTCTCTCTCTCTCTCTCTCACCCACCCTCTCTCTCTCTCCCTCCCTCTCTCTCACCCTCTCTCCCTCTCTCTCTCTCACCCTCTCTCCCTCTCTCTCTCCCTCCCTTCCTCTCTTACCCTCTCTCTCTCTCTCTCCCTGCCTCCCTCTCTCCCTCTCTCTCTCCCTCCCTCCCTCTCTCTCTCCCTCTCTCTCACCCTCTCTCCCTCTCTCTCTCTCACCCTCTCTCCCTCTCTCTCTCCCTCCCTTCCTCTCTTACCCTCTCTCTCTCTCTCCCTCCCTCCCTCTCTCCCTCTCTCTCTCCCTCCCTCCCTCTCTCTCTCCCTCTCTCTCTCACCCTCTCTCCCTCTCTCTCTCACCCTCTCTCTCTCTCCCTCTCTCTCTCTCTCTCTCCTACAGGAAGATCTGCCTCCACTGTAAGTGTGCTCGTGAGGAGCATGTGGTGAGCGCCATGCAACTGGAGATGGAGAAGACGGTCACCAAGCTGATGTACGACTTCCAGCGGAACTCCACGTCGGACGACGACTCCGGATGTGCCCTGGAGGAGTACGCCTGGGTGCCCCCGGGGCTCAAGCCCGAGCAGGTGGGTTGGCAATGCACCGGTGCCCTCAAGCGGCTCGTTGTTGCCGGGCTAAATTGCATAAGCTTAGCTCTGCCTGTCTATTTTTAAACACAGAATTAGTATGTAAAAATCATAGATTTGAGGAGGCTTGTAAAATTTTTTTTTTTTTTCTTCTTTTGTTAGGTTGTAAAGTTCTTAAAATTGAAACTCGTGTGTGAAGTTGAATCTCATTTGAGCTCATTGTCTGTTTATGGTTAAGCTAGGTTGATGCTGCTGTTTGCCTTTGTTTGAAAGCTGTAGCCTTTAGACTTGGATATTCACCTTTACGAGGCTTCTGTTCAAATCACACTCTCTTTATGGGACAGTGAAATCATTTATTGATGTGCGTTTCATTTTCTTGATTAACTCCGAGTCGGCCCCTGCAGCCACACTCAGCCGCTCAATACCCCCATAAAGTCTCCACCTCTCCAGAAGCTTCACAGCCGTGTTCATATTCCCCGGGGTCACACGGACTCTTGGGACAATTACTGATTCAGGGCACAGCGCCAGACACTCATACACCCACCGACCCACTCACTCACCTACCCACCGGGGCAAAGCAAGGCTGCTGGCCACAGTTCATTCTAGCTGAATAGACACGCTTCAGTGAGCAAAGTCCAGCAATACACAGTAGACAGGAAAGCAGGAAAGGCAGTAAAGGCCGAGAACAGCCATTCTTTGTTTAGAAATGATCCAAGTAATGTTGGCTAATGCATTATAGATCTTCCCCATACGCCTTAGTGGGAAGCATTATTGGTTCTTTCAGGAATCGTTTAAAGCTAGTGCAGTGGCTGCATTTCAGCCAGGACGCAGCGTTGTCTTGACGTGAGGGATAATAAATGTCAGGATGTTGCCAGGATACGAAAACTTGGGTCCATGCATGTTATTAGGGCAGCCATTAATTATGTGTGTGTTTTTTTCACCGCCTGTTTGAAAGGCAGGGTCTTCAGTTCTACCCCCAGAGCCTGTAATTGCCCCAAGCCTTGAGGGAAACGCAATTCTTGCACATGTGTGGAATAAACCTCGGTGGGGTACTGCAAGCTTTGGTGACAAGAAGAGAAAGGAAAACTGACTTTATTACATGTATGTAGCCGGGCCTCCTGGCTCACTAAATCCCTATGAAGCGGGAAATGACCTGCTCACAGCACACCAGGCAATAAATCAACACATGTGAGTCAGTGGAGGCTAAGGAGGATGTGGATGGGACAAAGAAACGAAGCATCTTTGCAATGTTCTCCCCCCATCCAGATGCTGGCTTAATCACTGGTTAATCATTGATTTGGAGAAAGAATGAATCACAGCCCTTTCCCCCCTCTCTGTAAGATCTGGCTAAACTCAAAACAGACTCAACCAACTGCTAACCAGCCTTGTGGAAGCAAAGGCTGAAATAAGCGTTTGGGATGAAGATGTCTTAAACCGGCGAGAGAAAGCAAGAGTAAAGGAAAGGTTGTATAGCAAATTTTTGCCGTTAGTTGACCGTCAAGACTTTGTTCTTTTTGAATGCGGCTGTGGAAAGTGTCCCTTTGTATACGAGCCAGTGCCTAAGTGCTTTTCTTTGGATCTGGGAATTCCTCAGCAAATGGAAAGTGGAGTTTGTGTTCAAACTGAACATCAATTAATTACCCTTGGCCCCAGTGTAAGCATAGCAATCCAAATGGGCTCAGATGTAGAACTCGTATTGGTAGAGGAAATCCCAGCTGGTATGTATGTGATGGTTGTTGTTGCTATGGTGTGACATCAAGAAAGATATGACATCAGAAGAGATAAACTCTGTGTAGACTTATATCCTTGATCTCTTTGATGCACTCGCTTTGTGCAGGAGAGCCAGTTGAGCGACAGCTGTTTCCTATCTCTGGTTGCATCAGAGATGTCAGATGGTTCCCTCCCCTCTCTGTCTCTCTTTCTCTCTCTCGCACTCTCTCCTACTCTCTCCCTCACCCCATCTCTCTCTCTCTCTCCCTCACCCCATCCCTCTCTCTCTCTCTCCCTCACCCCATCCCTCTCTCTCTCTCTCCCTCACCCCATCCCTCTCTCTCCCTCTCTCTCCCTCACCCCATCCCTCTCTCCCTCACCCCATCCCTCTCTCTCTCCCTCACCCCATCTCTCTCTCCCTCACCCCATCTCTCTCTCCCTCACCCCATCTCTCTCTCTCTCTCCCTCTCTCTCCCTCACCCCATCCCTCTCTCTCCCTCACCCCATCCCTCTCTCTCTCCCTCACCCCATCCCTCTCTCTCCCTCACCCCATCTCTCTCTATCTCCCACACCTCATCACTCTCTCTCCCTCACCCCATCTCTCTCTCTCTCCCTCACCCCATCTCTCTCTCTCTCCCTCACCCCATCCCTCTCTCTCTCCCTCACCCCATCTCTCTCTCCCTCTCTCCCTCTCCCTCACCTCATCACTCTCTCTCCCTCACCCCATCTCTCTCTCTCTCTCCCTCACCCCATCTCTCTCTCTCCCTCACCCCATCCCCCTCTCTCTCCCTCACCCCATCCCTCTCTCTCCCTCACCCCATCTCTCTCTCTCTCCCTCTCTCCCTCAACTCATCCCTCTCTCTCCCTCACCCCATCTCTCTCTCTCCCTCACCCCATCCCTCTCTCCCTCACCCCATCTCTCCCTCACCTCATCCCTCTCTCTCCCTCACCCCATCCCTCTCTCTCCCTCACCCCATCCCTCTCTCTCTCTCTCTCTCCCTCACCCCATCTCTCTCTCTCTCCCTCTCTCCCTCACCTCATCCCTCTCTCTCCCTCACCTCATCCCTCTCTCTCCCTCACCCCATCCCTCTCTCTCCCTCACCCCATCTCTCTCTCTCCCTCACCCCATCCCCCTCTCTCTCCCTCACCCCATCCCTCTCTCTCCCTCACCCCATCTCTCTCTCTCTCCCTCTCTCCCTCAACTCATCCCTCTCTCTCCCTCACCCCATCTCTCTCTCTCCCTCACCCCATCCCTCTCTCTCTCCCTCACCCCTTCTCTCTCTCTCTCCCTCTCTCCCTCACCTCATCCCTCTCTCTCCCTCACCCCATCCCTCTCTCTCCCTCACCCCATCCCTCTCTCTCTCTCTCTCTCCCTCACCCCATCCCTCTCTCTCCCTCACCCCATCCCTCTCTCTCTCTCTCTCTCTCCCTCACCCCATCCCTCTCTCTCCCTCACCCCATCCCTCTCTCTCCCTCACCCCATCCCTCTCTCTCTCTCTCTCCCTCACCCCATCCCTCTCTCTCCCTCACCCCATCCCTCTCTCTCTCTCTCCCCCCCTCTCTGCCTTTTCCATGCCCACTGCACTGCAGGATTCAAAAGGTGGTTTCCAGCTGAGGCCGGCTGGATGTTGTGCCCAGATGACTGTTATTTTCATAAGTCCCTCCTCCCTCCGCTCTCCCCGGGAGTCGCAGGCCCTTCTTCCACGTCGTCTTTTTTTCATCCCTCCTCGGATCCCCACAACACGATAGTGTTTTCTTGGCTGCGGCAGTGTCTTGCCTGTTGTCTTTGGACGTGCCTCTGGTCATTTATTGGTGCTCAAGCACAGCCGGCGTTTCATAAAATATTCAGCAATCCCCCCTCCGTAGCTTCTGCTTGGCTCCATCTTCTCTCTGCTGGCCGAGACGCCCAGACCGGACCGGCCAACGCAAGACCGAGAGGGCCAGCACATTAGACTGCACTTACAGCCATTTTGCAGTTACAGATAGGACGCCATGCTGCTGAGTGGGACTCCAATGTGCTAGAAAACAGCAACAGGAAGCTCCCAAAGTATCCACGTGATTTATAGTTGCACTGTGAGCTCTGACAGTCCAGTATCACACAACACGTGGAAGGGTGAATCTGTGAGCATTTGAACAGCTTGACATGGCTAAAAGATGGCCCGACTTTTAATTGCAGTCAAGATCCCTTTCGTAGTGATTAGAAAATAATCATATTGACTGGTGCTCAGTGAAGCCTGGCATCTCCTTGGCCAATGTCATCTCCTTGGCCAATGTCATCTCCTTGGCCAATGGCATCTCCTTGGCATCTCTTTGGCCAATGGCATCTCCTTGGCCAATTGCATCTCCTTGGCATGCTGGATTCTAGTCTATGCACTGGGCCGTTAGTCCTGCACGATATTTATAGAGCCGTGCGAATGGTGTACCTAAGGCCAGGACTGTTGGGGCCCGGCGCCCAGTATCAGATTAAATCATTACTCGCGCAAGCCTCCAAGAATGGCTGGCCTGTGCGGTCAGTCGGAGGCCTGGGACGTCAAGGCTAGCTGAATTACCTCAGTGTGTTTCGCCCGCCTCCCCTCCCCTTCTCTCTCTGTCTCTCAATAATATTTGGCCTGCTCTGTCTAAGATTAGCTAAACCTCCACAGTGATTACACTGTTTTTTAATATGTCAGCTCTTTTATTGTGTGTGTGTGTTTGTCTGTCTAGATTTCCTTTTTATTTACTAACCATTTAGACATTGAATACAGAATGAATGTGACACATGTTATGTGTTGTGGACATTGTCGCTACGCTCTGTAAAAATGCTAATTGTATAATTTTAGCGTGGAGGGATTAGCACGAATCCCGTGTCCATGGGCTGAAGATGCCGTTAATTGAGCTAATCGGAATTTGAGCCGCGCTCTGCGGATTCAACTGCCCGTCCTGATAAAGCATTCCCATGTCAGCATGATGGCAGAGAGCGAAAGGCCAGATCCCATTAACTCTGGGCTGGACATCCATAAATCATCTGCCCTGTAATGGCTCTGTGTGTGTGTGTGCTTGTGTGTGTGTGATTCAGGCAGGGGGGATGGGAACAGAATCAGGGCGGGCAATATAGAAACTGTCCTTCATGGCGTCAGTGGTAGCCTGGGTCAAATCAGAGGAAACCGAAGCATTTGGATCACCAGCGCACATCAACACACACACACACACACACACACACCATATATCCCCTACCCACTGGAGGCAGGCATTGGCCAGATGATGTGATGCAGGGTGTGGGTGACCTTGTTGTGTTGTGGTGGTGTGCGACCTTGTGTGTTGTGGTGGTGTGTGACCTTGTGTGTGAGCGCATCTGTCGGTGTGGTCTCTCGCAGGTGCACCAGTACTACAGCTCCCTGCCAGAGGATAAGGTGCCCTATGTGAACAGCCCTGGAGAGAAGTACCGCATCAAGCAGCTGCTGCACCAGCTACCCCCACACGACAATGAGGTGAGAACACCCTCGCCAACCCACCCCATCCCTACCCCACCACGGGGCTCTGCCTCCCCAGAAAGGTCGCATCACACAGGGTGTGTGATGTAAGTAAGTGTTTAAATGAGGTGTGTGTGTGTGTTTTTTTAATTTTTTTATTTATGTCAGGCAGAAAACCTTTGGTACTTGGTAGGTGTGTGTGTGTGTTTGTTTTTATTTGTGTGTGTGTGTGTGTGTGTGTGTGTGTGTGTGTAACCGTATGTGTAGAAAGATGTGCACTGACAGCACTGACCTCTCTTCCCGGCTCCTCGCCCATGCAGGCGCGCTACTGCAACTCCCTGGACGACGAGGAAAAGCGCGAGCTCAAGCTCTTCAGCGGCCAGCGCAAGCGCGAGAATCTGGGTCGCGGAAACGTGAGACCCTTCCCTGTGACAATGACTGGGGCCATCTGTGAGCAGGTAACCACCCCATCCACACCCTCCTCCTCCTCTACCGCTCCCCCTCCCCCTCTCCCTCTCTCTCTCCTGCCATTTGTGAGTCCCTCTCAGGATACAGTTAGCACCGAGCTGTCAGTTTAAAATAGCAAATAGCCCAAAAGCAAACGCGCGCACACACACACACACACACACACACACACACACACACACACACACACATATGTGCCACTTCCTCTGCTCCCTTAAACAGCAGTGGCACAGGAATGCAGGAACTGACGGAGGTGACATCAGAATGAAAATAAACCAGGGGATATTTCAAGATATTTTGTGTGTGTGTGTGTGTGTGTGTATGTTTTTCGCCCTCCACATAACTCCACTTTAAGCTCAGAACATAAGCGAAGCGGCTGATGACATTAAAGTGGATTTCCTTCTATGACCTTCAGCCTTGTCAGCTGCACTGATGCCACGTTGACAATTTTCCTTTATTTTTTTTCAGAGACTCGGTTCTTCTTTTATACCTTTTTTCTTCAAACGTTTATAAGTAAACACAGCGGGTTTTGACTGTTCCTTGAAATACGCTTGTGCCTGTCTGTGTGTGTGTGTTATTCTAACGCAGTGCCAAAAATGAGCTTCCCAAGAGGTTAGTGAAGACAAGCTGAAACGCAGAGTGTTCTCTCCTTGACAGAAGCCCATTGCTGACCTCAGTGTTCAGAATGTAGGAGTTGGCTTCGCCCGGTCCTGTATGGCCCATTCTCCATGCATTTCCCTGATTTACTGTAGGCCTGCCCCCTGAGCAGACAGTTATCAGGGAGGGGAGAGGGAGCAGATTGCTTGAGTGGACACTCTTTGATAACGCATATTGATTTAATCCTCATTCCCCACTCCCCCCCCCCCCCCCCACTCCTGACCTCTATAAGTCAGCGAGGTAGTGTGCTACTTGGATAACCAGCGAGGTAGTGTGCTACTTGGATAACCAGCGAGGTAGTGTGCTACTTGTAGTGTGCTACTTGGATAACCAGCAAGGTAGTGTGCTACTTGTAGTGTGCTACTTGGATAACCAGTGAGGTAGTGTGCTACTTGTAGTGTGCTACTTGGATAACCTGATTTCGCCCCCCTCTCATACTCTTCATATCCTTTCTCTCTTGCTCTCTCTCTCCTTCTCTCTCTCTCTCTCTCTCCCTCTCCTTCTCTCTTTTTCTATCTGTCCCTCTCTCTCTCCCTCTTTCTCTCTTGCTCTCTCTCTCCCTCTCCTTCTCTCTCTTGCTCTCTCTCCCTCTCCTTCTCTCTTTTTCTCTCTGTCCCTCTCTCTCTCACTCTTTCTCTCTTGCTCTCTCTCTCTCTCCCTCCCTCTCCTCTCTCTTTGTCTCTCTATCTCTCTCTCTCTCTCTCCCCCCCCCTCCCTGGCACCAAACATACACATGCACACATATACTAATTGCTCTTTTAATTCTTTTTTTTCTTCAAATATTTAATCAGTCACTTTGGACATAAATGTCTTTAAACTGAACTGCACCATCACTGTAAACTGTATACCATAGTGGTTGAGTTCTATGTTCTAACGGTTCCCTGCATTTTCTCCCCTCCCCCCTCTCCTGCTCCCTCGGTCAGTGCGGTGGGCAGATAAACGGTGGTGACATTGCGGTGTTTGCGTCGCGGGCAGGCCACGGCGTGTGCTGGCACCCGCGCTGCTTCGTGTGCAGCATGTGCGACGAGCTGCTGGTGGACCTCATCTACTTCCACCAGGACGGCAAGATCTACTGCGGCCGCCACCACGCAGAGAGACTCAAGCCCCGATGCTCCGCCTGCGACGAGGTGCGCCTGCACTACACACACTCACTCACACACACACACACACACACACACACACACACACACAGACGGCAAGATCTACTGCGGCCGCCACCACGCAGAGAGGCTGAAGCCCCGATGCTCCGCCTGCGACGAGGTGCGCCTGCACACACTCCGTACACAAAGAGACTGACACACACACACACTCACACACACACACACACACACACACACACACACACACAAAGAGACTGACACACACACACACACACTCTCACACACACACACACACACAAAGAGACTGACACACAAAATAACACTGGACACACACACACTCACACACAAAGAGACTGACACACAAAATAACACAGGACACACACACACACACACAATCACACACACACACACAATCACGCACTAATCCCCTCCAACATGACCTCTTGTTATCACTCTGCACACCACAGCCTTCAGAGACAGCCTAAAGACCCCCCATCCCCCCTCCCACACACACACACACACACACACACACACATACATACACATTCCATAGGTCTATAAACTGGGTTGGATTAACGTTGACTGACATAAAGATTATGCAATTTAATATAATACTGTTGCAGATGCAGACTTTTGTTTTGAAAGGGATTTTAAAAACTTTAAACAGCTTCACAGTAGAGCTGCATGAGTGCCATGGAGTAGCCTAATGCTCTTGACTGCAAGAATGTTTTCGATTCTGAGATATTCATGTTAGCAGTTGAAAGAGGGGCTAAGATTTGCAAAACCACAAAGTGCCTCTCAGACCATATGTGTGGATAGAGTATGTGTGTCGATGGAAGCTTTTATGAAGGCTATTTCACCGCCTGTTGCGCCGTTAGCACACAGTTTTAGAAAGAAAACGTTTTCTTTTCCGTGTCTCCTAAGAAGTATTCATTCCCCCCCCCCCCTTTCCTCCTCAGTTTGTTCTTTTTTTTAACTGGTCGCGTAGCTTCAAAGACAGAGCCAGTGAAAAATGTAACTTGACCTCACATCTCCTGCAGAGGGGTAAGAGAGGACGCAGTTTCAGAGGCTGGAACAGGGCCACAGCCAGGCCCCCAAGCCTTCTGCACTAGCTCCTCCATCCCTTCTGCCCCACGGCTGCCCCGCCCCCAAGCCTTCTGCACTATCTCCTCCATCCCGTCCCGTCGCCCTTCTGCCCCACGGCTGCCCCGCCACCATTCCGCTACAGACAGATACTGTGGTTTGATGTACGGTCGGCTATCTTTTTTTTATGGTTCCTGCATTCTCTCCGACAGATCATTTTCGCGGACGAGTGCACGGAGGCGGAGGGCCGCCACTGGCACATGAAGCACTTCTGCTGCTTCGAGTGCGAGACGGTGCTGGGCGGACAGCGCTACATCATGAAGGAGGGTCGTCCTTACTGCTGCGGCTGCTTCGAGTCCCTCTACGCCGAGTACTGCGACTCCTGCGGGGAGCACATCGGTGAGTGGACACATCCGTCAGGGCCGTCGTTGCCGTGACGATTGGAAACGCTAGGCAAGGCACTCTGTATGGGCTGAGCAGTGTAAAATGGGGCGAATCTGTGGTGCAAAATAAGACAAATCGGCCTGGCCTCAGCGGTGCCAGGGGTGCGTCCTCTCAAACAGGCCTCACGGGAGCACTGACCCGGATCTGGGCACTTAGTTTGAAAGTTAGTTTGGAACATTATTTAGCAGGGCCAAAGAAAGTAATCTCTTAGCAGGTACCTTGGGTTTAGGGTTTTGTATAACAGCAAGTCCTAACTGCAAGCGTTGCGGGCGGACATTAGCTAAAATGTGTTTAATTACATTGTTTTCAATTGAAATATCCTGACGGTATGTGTCGCGATGCTGTGCTGTGCAGCGCCATGCAACACCCTACTTCAATTTTCTTTCTGTCTCTTACAAAGCTCTGCTGTTTTGAATGACAGATATGACTCAGTAGAAGGACATATTTAACGGATTCAGTGTAGACAGAGAGCATTTAACGGTACAAGACAGTAGCTGGCACGGATGCTGTCGGTGTACCATGTAAAAGTGTTGTCTCTCGTCTCCCGAGTTCAAGCAGAGTGCAGAGCACGCAGGTGTCTCTCCTGCCCCCTGCGTAACACTCCCCCGCGTAACACTCTTTGCTCGGAGGCCTCGTTTTTTGCTCCAGTGGTTTTCCACAGCTGCATGTGGGCACCTCGCTCAAGACGTTTTTGGGTTGTAATTATCTGCTTGATGGGATGCCGAGAGTATTTCAGTAAAAGCTGATTATAAACTAAAATGTCCAGACACAGACATTGAAAATACGTAGTGGAATACCAGATGTAGGCTAGGTTGAACGAGTTTCCCCTCTGTTACTCATTACACTAATACAGATAATTTAGGGAACATATATTTACCACAGATGTCCATGGCAGAGGGGAGACATCTTGTAATGTCACTGAATTGGTTCAACATACTTTTAAATGGAGTGTTACAGGATTTGATAGTGTAGCATGAGCAGTTTCAGCAGAGTAGTTAAGGATTTGTGTGGGTGTCTTAAGTACATAAGGTGCATAACAGGCAGCCTTAACTAATTAAAATGTATTCTCTCCACCATGGTAGGTATTGACCAGGGCCAGATGACCTATGATGGTCAGCACTGGCACGCCACTGAGACGTGTTTCTGCTGCGCCCGCTGTAAGAAGTCCCTCCTGGGCCGGCCCTTCCTGCCCAAGCAGGGTCAGATCTTCTGCTCTCGGGCCTGCAGCGTGGGCGAGGACCCCAACGGCTCCGACTCCTCCGACTCGGCCTTCCAGAGCGCCCGCTCACGGGAGTCCCGTCGCTGTGCCAAGGCTGGCAAGAACGGGAACGTCCACGCGACCAACGGACATGCCAACGGCGTAGGACAGGACCAGCAGGGGCGCTTCTCGGCAGACGTGGACCCGCTGTCCCTGCAGATGGACCTGCTGAGCCTGTCCAGCCAGACGCCCAGTCTGACGCGGGAGCCACCCAGCTGGAAGGGTCATGGTGAGGCGTACCCGTACGATAGCCGCGCCAACGCCACCCCCAGCCCCCTGCAGCTGCTTAGCCAGTGCAACATCAGGACGAGCTACAACCCCGCGCCCACCTCAGGAAAAGCCGGCGAACAGCGGGCAAAGGACCCTGGCCTGAACAAGAGACCCCCCATATCGGCCCTCAAAGGGCACTCCTTCAACGAGAACTGGTACAGCGGACCAGACGACTACTCCCCGCCAAAGTTGAAAACGCAGTCCAGCTTCACCGATGTGTCCCATAACGGCTTCTCAGAAAAGCGCTCGGTCAGCCTACACGTGTTCCAGAGGGACCTGGACACTCAGGGAGGACGGAGCAGGAACCCGATCAGTGCACTTAGTTTTACCGAGCAACTCACACCTCTTGAGCAAACTCCAAGAGGCTCCATGGAGTCATTAGCCTTGTCTAATGCCACAGGTATGTGCAGATTCCATCTGAAAGTCACTTAATATGTGAGGATGGCCTTAAGTATTTCTGTATTTGGAGTTTGTGGAAAGTGAGTCATTTTAGTGGTGTTTCATGTTCGGTAATAGACAGAAGAAGTCAACGGAATTTCGGGTTGTGTGCGCCAGTTCAACTTTTTGCTGTAGAAATAAACACAGGCTTAGTGCGCCGAAATGAAATGTGCAATTAAGAGAGTTTACCCACTCTTTATAGACCAAGGTTTTGCTGGTCCCCATATTTAAAGACCAAGTGGCATTGTCATGTAATTCCAAGAGTGAAAGACTAGCATTTTCCTTGATTACTTCTGTCTCCTCGTGTGATGGTGTGGCCACCTATCTTCAGTGACCTCATTTCTGTTTGTGTGTTGGTGCACAGGGACATCAGCCGATGGAGGTGGCAAGCGTCAGGAGCATCTGTCTCGCTTCTCCATGCCTGACCTCAGCAAAGACTCCGGCATGAACGTGTCGGAGAAGAGCAACATGGGCACGCTCAACTCCTCGGTCCAGTTTCGCAGCTCCGAGTCGCTGCGCAGCCTGACCTCGGTGCAGCCCTACATGGAGATGGACGTCCCCGTGGCGGTCAAGTACCCGCTGCAGTACCACCACCAGCCCTCGGTCGTGAGCGCCCTGCCGCCCGGCTTCGCCTACCAGGAGGAGGACCGGCTGAGTTTGGTGAGCAATGCCAACAGCGCCCGTTTGCCCGCCATGAGTGACCGGGAGCGCGGAATGCGAGGGGGACGAGGTAACGGCCCAGTGGAGGAGCCAAGACGCCGGCACCACCATCACCACCGGCGATCCAGGCGCTCACGGCGCTCCCGCTCGGAGAACGCCCTCAACCTGGCCGCCGATCGCCGGGTGCCCGCACACGAACGGCCACAGCGGCGCGTCTGCGAGGACTATGACCGCTTCCCCCCACCGCGAGGCCAGCAGGACGCCCTGGGCGGCAGAGGAGGAGGAGGAGGAGGAGGAGGGGGCGGCCATTTCCGGCAGCAGCCCTTCCGGCAGTGCCCTCGGACCACCTCGGACCTGACACTCCAGAACGCGGCTGCGCTGCGGCCGAGGGGCCTGCGCCTTGGCTGGGACGACTACGAGGACTACGCCGACGAGGACGACTGGTGCTCCACGTGCTCCTCCTCGTCCGAGTCGGACGACGAGGGCTTCTTCCTGGGCGAGCCCATCCCGCGGCCCATGCAGCTGCGCTACATGACCAGCGAGGAGCTCCTGCAGAAGTACAGCTCCGGAGGACTGGCCGGCCCTGGACAGATCGGCAGCCGAGGGCAGCTGCACACGCGCAAGCGCAGGAAAAGCAAGAACTGCATCATCTCCTAACTGAAGCCACGCAGGGTGGTGACCAGGTCACATTCGTTGTAGCTTATCTATCTACCCCTGAAAGAGGAAAATAAAACACTTGCACAAAAGCATTTCCAACTCTGTTTAAAAAAGAGACACCACTCAAAAACACGTTTTAAGTATTGTGAGATAACAGTGAGTGAGTCACAGTAGGTTAATCCGTCGACAGCACAAATGTTTTGCATGTTTGCTTTTTTCTTCTGTTTCTGTTTTGATATTACAATGTCATTACTGAGTATTATATTTCAAACAGCTTCTACTGCATTTTGAAGGTCTGCTATGCCATCATATTGTACTTATCAAAAGCCAATGTGCAATGGTTCTAAATGTCTTTTATCCGCCTTCGTAACAGTCCTGTATGGTTCAGCTTATTCCTGCAATGTGGATTTCTTAAGTATCATTTTAGGCTATTATAAGGTGTATATAAATGAATTAATGAATTCACTAAGTTAAGGATGTAATGTAAATACATTGTAAATGATGTACCACATATTTTTATATTTTGTATTGATAGAATTGTTTATGTATTATATATAATGTAGAAATAGAAAAGCATGCACATTAATTTGCTGAGTTTTGTCCTGCGTTGAAATTAAAGAGTATTTCATCGAAGTTTTGATGCTAGTTGACTGAAGGTTTGATGCTAGTTGACTGAAGGTTTGATGCTAGCCCATTCGCGCTGGATGCTGCACGATGTAACATTCTATCTCCCGCTGGTTGCTTCATAGCGCAACATTGAATCTCCCGCTGGTTGCAGCATAGCGCAACATGCTTTTTATTTAATGTTTCTAGGTGTACAGAGGCTTAGATATTAAGGTTTTGGTAGACGTTGACAATTCTTAGTATTTTTTCAGAAAACCCTCAGGAAATAAGGTTATTTAGTCTAGAATGCCATAGGATTCTATAGGCGTTTTTAGCAGGCATTTTAGGAGTAAATGGGCTAGTTGACTGACTGGTTTCTCAGCAGAGTAACTGGTGCTCATGCCCCCGATGCCTGATGCAGGCAGCTCAGACATTCTCACCATCTGCTTGATGCATAAATACATAAGAGCGCAGAGAGAGAGAGCGCAGAGAGAGAGCGCACAGAGAGAGAGAGTGTGGAGAGAGAGAGTGGAGAGAAAGAGAGAGAGAGCGGAAATTAAACACTTATTTACACACCTCAATGGTAATTGCAGAAATGTTTTATTTTTTTTTGCAGCCTTGACAAAACAAATTTTTTGGAAACACTTCCCTTTTCCTTTCGAATAAGTAATCAGACCAAGCATCAGCCTAAACATTTAGTATATTCCATGTTTTTTTTACATGGAAAAGTTTGGTGAACTGGAACTGTACAAACCTCTGAGCCGGAGGACAAAAGTGCATTTTTTTAAATTGAATATCGGCACAAGCTCTTTCAGGGCATAGTTAACATGTATCATATGAGTTTGTCTAGTGATGTGATGCATGTATGGTTTGCGTGTATTTAGGTCTTTGCGGGGGCCAAATAACCTTGAGGAAAACACTCTCAATTGGCTGGCAGGGACTCGACAGACACAGCTGTGTGAACATGTGATCCACATTATGGTTCTCCTCCTATGACTTTGGGGATTTTTTTTTCTCTCTTTTACACTCTTTCTCTCTTTTGTGAACACACACACATGGTCCCTGGAGAGCACGGGCAATGTGTGTGATGCCCGCAGGAACCCTGTCTCTGGATCATTGTTTCCAGAGAGAGGGAGAGAGAAAGTCTCAATCTTCATTTCCATCTGGATTGGTATTGATCGAAGCACACGACTACTATCCTGGGGGGACTGTGAGGCAGATGAAAGTAATTTGAAACTCATCAGCAGAGAATCTCTTTTTCCCTCTCCCCCTCTCTCTCTCTACCCCTCCTCATCCCCTTTTTATTTACACATTAGTTTCTCTTTTCCGTGCTTTTCATTGTAAATGAACAGCACTTCAGGGACAGCAGTTCTCTGCCTTGTGTTATAATGAATGTGAGGTTGATGTCCTTTCAAAAGCAATTCAGATAAAAGCTGTAACATGCACAAGCACTTAACACCGGCAGAACACCTTTGGGGAAAAACAATCAAATCTCCACATATTTCCCCAAATACTTGGCAGGATAAACCAAAACGCTGTCATTCACATTGGCTCCTTTACGGGCCTTCTGGAGAGAGTCCCAGACAGTGTTAATAGAGACGTGCTGTAGAATGTTTCAACTGGATCTCTGGCTATTTGAACACGACGAGGGCTTCCCCGTACCCCAATCCAAACCCACCTGGAGTCCGTCTCACACACACTGGTCTCTGGTTCAGTCACCACCTCACAGCTACGGTCCTTTCTGCCCCACACAAACAAGATGGCTGCAAAGAAATGTAATAACAGTTACAATCAGCTTGGCTCCCCTGTAGAAAAACACATGGTATTTGCCTGTTTTGCCTATAGTCTGCTGAATCATAGTGTTTCATGAGTTTGCGCCTAGCCAGACCCACTGGCACGGACACATACCCACACTGTTAGACAGATTTCCTCTCCTTTTTAACCGCCAATTAACCAATGTTCCCACATTCCTTTGGCTGGGGTGTGTGCATGCAGGCGGTCATGTGGCGGAGCTAAACATAAACCCATAAACCTGAATGAAGATGCTCATAGTCCCTCCTGAGCAGGAACGTGGCTCTGAAGGGCCATTGTGCAGGAGGACTGAGAGCTTCTTTTGCTTTATGCGTGACAGTGCAGGGGTAGCTATGTTGAAGGCTGAGACTGACTGCCTGTTAAGGGTGTGGGTATGTAGTGTGTGGACAACAAATATAGGTATTCATAATCATATCAAAGATCTTAGAACGTAGCGCTCTATAATCTTTGGTTCATATGCATTTCTAAAACGGATAGTTCCGGTCCTTGATTATGATTGGCACAAACATACACCTTGAGCGCATTTCTATATTACTGCGCTAGCACAGCTCGATCAGAGAGGGTTAAAGCGGATTTGAGAACAGCTATGGGGCTCCGCGTGCACGTCGTGCCTAACAAGGCCCCTTAGCTGTTCTCAAATCAGTGTGACCTACAGCCTCTCAGCGCTTACTGCTTAAATGCATGGCTCATTCACAACACCTCCATAATGAACTCACTTATTGAGTGTAGGAGAGAGAGAGAGAGCGCATTCTTATATTTAGGAATTTCTGTCTAAAAAAGACTTTTAAAAAAGCCTAACACACATTTAAGTGATTGTTTCTTCTTCTGGTTTGGAGACCCCTATATTGTTAATTGATATTACCACACATTCATAAATTGCTGTCAGACAGGGAAAGCCAGTCGGTCACTGCAATCACTGAGCACCATAATTACTGGCCCTTAAAAGAAAAATGGCACCAAATTACAGCATTGGACAGCTCCAACTAAAATAGCTTGATTCAATCATTTACAAATGCAGAATGCCAGCCTGGAATTATCCATTGCATGGTGCCACACATAGAAGGCTTGAATAAAAAACAGATGACACATACACAGGCAAGGCTAGCTCATGGTCCACTGCCATGCATAACATACACTGGAGATCTCTGATGGCCATATGCAAGAGATCTATCAGGTCAGTTCACACACTTTCTTTAAGACACCAAGAGCAAAGCTCAAATATTTCTTCCACTGTACAAGTATGCTTTAATTGCAGTGGGTGCACTCCACATACTTACATAGGTAGCCTATGGGCCTGCAGAACAGTAGGCTATTAAAAGCATTCTGAATAATATCTATAATCAGGCTGTATCCTACAGAGGTCATAAACTAAGGATTTGTTCTCGCCACGCCACATTATCTTTCTGTACTGTTCATCCACACAGATTAAAATCACTTTCAAGAGTGCTGAAACTAATTAAAGGGACACCAGGCAACGTTTTCGTGTTAATTAATCATCTTCGTAAGTCGGTATATGGTTAAATGACTCATTACAGGGCGAATGAAGACTCTCTCGCCCGCCCCTACTGCCTGTAGGAAGAATATCCCACTTGCAAGTTCAGTGTATCGTACCCGGCGACTGAAGCAGTTTCAGTTTCCATCCTGCATCCACAGCACAGAGGGAGGCTAACGAAACGCTAGCGATTGTTGCAAACGTGTGTATAATGGCAGAGCCGGCGAAAAGGAAAGGAAAAAGAGAAGGAAAAGAGCTTCAGACCGAGCGAGGGGGAGTTTCGTAGAGAAAAAGCATCAGGCTTGCCTGGTGTCCCTTTAAACACCATCCACATTAAGTGGATTCTTCTGCAACTGCCAACTGTCTGCCATTGCAAAAATCTGGTTGACATTGTTATTAATTGACATTGACAGGACTGAGAGAAAAGCAGACAAAGTTTAATTTATAGTCTACATCATGTAGGCCTAGTGTGGTGCGCAGACAGCACTGCTGGATATGCCCAATGATCCAGGCTTCTAATTAGCGCTGCCTCACGATCATCGCTAATGCCATTAGCGTCTAGTAAATCATCACCTTCACTTTGCTAGCGCGGAGACACATTGCTGCTGTCATGATAATATATACAATCTGATTTTTAACGGGGGCTTTCAACATTAATGTAGTTTTAATGTATCTTCATCCATCGCCATTTCCCGGCACTAGTTAACGAACCCTTTCTCGTCGGAGTGCTCTTTGCTTTCTGCTCATAGCTCACTTAGGATTTAAATATGGCTGAGTAGGAGGAATGGCCTACATTTTCACCTGAAAGTACTTGAGGGAGGAGAAGGCTTTTCCTGTCTGTCCTTGCAGTGAACTTCCCTTGAATGTCAGATCCTGCAGGTAGCTAAACTAACCCTCGGTGCTGCACGTTGGTAGCCTGGCTGCTTTGCAATCTTAATACTGCCTGCTTTCAGCCAAGGTCTTTTGTGTAGGCCTATGCATTTCCTGTAATTAAAATGGCTGCCAACAAACATGTGCAGGCTTTCCAGACCCAGTCCCGTTGGTTGTTGGCCGTTGCTATGAGGATATGTAGAGTAAGTGTGACAGAATTACAGTAATCTAATCCCCGTCTCCATGTCTCAGATGGACCTTTTGACCAGATTAGCTGGTGTCTTGCTACTGGGATGGCAGAGATTAAAAAGGACAAACACATGCACTTGCTGGTGAGTGTAAACAATGATTAACTCTTCCACTGAGGGTGTTCTATTCTGGGTGTCTTTTGGTGCAGTGCTTTTTTTTTACTTCAAATGTGTCCTAAAGGTTTATCAACCTGGTTTATTATCTGGCAGTTAAAAATGCAGTTTGGGACTTCATAGTGAAGTTGTAGAATTGCTGTTTCCTGCCAACAAGTAAGTGTCAGTGCACCACAAAAGAACACACAGTTAACCTTTGAAGACTGGCTTGAGCTGGAGTTTCTTGAAAAACTGCCGTTCACTTACACAGGCCCAGGTTGCCCCTAGCATGGGAAGACGTGTACATTGTACACGGGGAAGACAGATGAATAGCTCCCCCAACTGACTGTAATATGTTACTACAAAAGCAGAACGAACTGAATTCTATCCTCTAACATTTTACATTGTACAAACAGTATAGGCTGTTAATGCAATAAAGAGAGATGTTGGTAAAATTATACAAATACTTATAATACAAAATATAAAATAATACAAAAATCATATAGTATAATCATATAGTCAATTGTATTACACATGTGTAGGCTATTGCATGTGGCTTATATTATAGGCTAAAACTTAAATACCAACATGGTTGTATAGAATCTAACTAAAATATTGCCTATTGAATTTATCACTAAATCACAAAATCATCCACACTTCCTGCACAGGCTACATCCACCCAAATGTTGGCTCTCTGGTGCTCTCTGCTCTGACACACACTTTAATGAAACCTTGGGTCACGTCAATAGTGGCCAGTCCAAGCAGTCTGGAGGAAAACAGTTTAAGAACTCTTGGCGAAAGACCTTAAACGTTCCCACCGCGATTCTAATTCATCGGTTTGGTTAATCCTTTCTAGGAGATAAGGGAGGCTCTGTGGGGGGTCAGGTCTGATACCACATCTAATTTCAGCCAAAGATAGCACCAATCATTTCCCATTCCTAAAAAAAAACCCAGCGCCACCACGCTCAGCGCATACAGACGGCGTTAATGAGTCTGCCGCAGCCTGCGGAGCCTGGCTGGCGTTGATAAGAGAGCCCTCGCTGAAGGCTCCGCCAGTCCAGGTCCCCTGCTAGGTCTCGAGTGGCTGTCGGAGTTAATGAAGATCCCGGTCTTGGCGGGCAGAATGCAGCTACAGGGCTGAGAGGCCGTGCTAAGCAGGGGAGTGCTAAATGAGTTGTAGCATGCGTTCCTTTTGCTGCATTTGACAGCATTGATGTCTGTGGTGGCTAGTGTGGCGCTACAAGAGGTGGCATTCAAGGCAAGGTGGAAGGCATTCAAAATACTAAACATGTGTTTATGGTCTCTCTGAAATTAGGAATGAACAAACATCTTATAGACAGAGATAACACAAAGAGGCACCTTTATTGTTAGTTTTTGAACATGATCAATTTCTTGATACTTCTACCAAAGTACCAAAGAAAAGCTGTGTGAAGGGTTTTTAGTTAGCCCCACAATATTTCCTATGTCATGAATACCCTACAGGGTAGAGTCTTACATATCACAAGCATATCATATTCTTTACAATTTCAATTCAATTTAATATCACTTCTAGAGCGCCAAAACATTGCACATGTCTCATGGCGCTTTACAGAGTGTTAAACAGTCAGTTTACAGACACACACATTTTAATACGATGACAGTCCAGAGGTTGTTACAGTTGGATGGGTCACAGTTGGATGGAGCTTGGTGTAAAGTCACCTTCAGTGCCATGTATGGTTCAAAGTGATAAAACCTTCTTTGTTCTCACAATGAAATATGCGATCACCAATCTTATTGTGAATGAATAAAGTGCAGCAGAGATGTGCAGCTAAAGAGCAGGACTACAGTCAGTCATCTTAGCGATTGATACAAGAGGTCTCTACACAAGTGCACTAAAACTTTGTCGCCAAACACACATCCTCTTTCTTCGGAGACCCACACACTTTGATCCTCTTGAACTCCTCGGATATTTCCAGGAGGGTCTTGCCCTTGGTCTCGGGCAGGAGGAAAAACCCAAACAAAGCACCACCCAAACATGCTCCAGAGAACAGCAAAAAGCTGAAGGATTTCAGCTGGGCCTACGGAAGGAGAGAGAAGTGAGATGAGAGAATGCCAGAGAGAGAGAGAGAGACAGAGAGAGAGAGGTCTCCATGGGGGTGGTAATTACACAGTTTTCTCAACCCCCAGAAAACTCACCCAGCCAGCTGTAAAAATTGCAATCTTTTGCTGTCAAACTTTTTATGCATTTAAGCACTTTCAAAGTGACGGCATTTAATAAGTGCATGAGAGATATAGAGCCTTAAGCACAAGGATCTAGAGCCTATAAGAACTGATCTACAAATAACAGCTCATTAAGTAGTACAATCTGTAATTGTAAACGCAGAGTAGCTAATTAAACCTATTAAGCCTGGCTGCTTTTACATGATAGACCCACGTGCATAACAATGGTGCATTGTTCTTCAGAGATCTTAATGACTTTACCTTTCAGCCAGAGCAAAGGAATCTCAAAGAACTCTTCTTATTCTAAAAAAAATAATTTCATTTCTTTCAATAACAGTACGTTGCCTCCTCCACGTCATCTGACTTACTATGAGAAAGGGGAAGATGAAACCGAGCACGGTGAACCCTAGCCAGCGCAGCGTCCCCATAAACACGAAGGCTGCAGGCCGACACGACTGGATAAAGATCTCATGAGTAAGGGAGGGCAGAACTCCAGCTGGAAGAGAGGCAGTGAGAGAATATCTTACTTCAGCTGGCCGAAACACTCTCTACGTGAGCAGGCTGACACCATTCAGAGTATGCATAAGTGCCTGCATGTTGGGATGAAGCCTAATTGTTTGTCATACATACCAGGTCCTCCACAATAGAAGATAATAAAGAGGAAAAACAAGGCGACGGTGCAGAAAGAAATCCAGGAGGCAAAGTCCTTCGCCCAAGTAAGGAAGTGAGACAGAAGAGTACACATTATTTGAATACAACAATTGGATAATAACTGACAAAAGAATGACTCACTGTGTGCAAAAAGGATGTGGCAAAATGACAAAAGTTAAATATAATCCTGTTCTCTCAGAATCATCTCTATCGTTATCTGAGCACGTCAGATACTCTAGGCACCTTGGAGAAATTATTTTCACCGAGACCTTTGAAGTCTTCAGCAGAAGACAAGATTTCATAATTTGTGTATACAGAGGGAGGAAAGTAGTGAGGATGAAGGAGACTGACCTGCAGCAGAAGCGTGATCGTGATTGACGCCATGATCACAGACATGGCAGCGAATCCTCTCCATAGCAACACCCGTCTGCCCACGTGCTCGATGAGGAGCCCCTGTGGACACAGAGCAACACAAATAAAAACTGATAAATAAACAAGATGGATAGAGAAGTACACTCTAAAAAATAATGGGGCCAGTACCGGTTCTTCAGAGCGATGCCATAGAAGAACCTTTTTCAGTGCTTCAAAGAACCATCGAGGCAACAGTTCTTTAAAGAACCATTTAATGAATGGTTCTTCAAAGAACTTGTTTTAGTTCTATGAAGCACCTTTTCAAAAGGTTCTTCCAAGCTCCTATTCCCAAAAGGATCTTAAAAGAACCCTCAAACAAGGATCTTCAAAGAACCAGTTGATCTAGTTCTTCAAAGAACCACTATAGGTTCATTATATACACCTCTTTTATAAACGAGTTTCCAGCTGGCTCCTGGCCACGCCATCGGTCAGTGTCATTACTGCTGGTGCTGCGGAGAGGGTGGACGGCACCAGAGGAGCACGCAGGTGATTTATTATCCCGTTAAAAACACTCAGCTTTCCCCATTCACTTATGCTGAGCGCCAGACAACAGACTCCGTTATTTCAGGACAGACCTGTGTCGTGTCGGCTGCAACTCACGCATGAGATGGAGGTGAAGACCTCGGACATTCCAATGCCCAGAGTCACGTAGCGGATTTTGTCCTCTGAAATGCCAGCTTCCTGGAAGATGGTGTAGGAGAAGGCGCTGATCTAGAGGAGGAAGAAAGGTTTAGAATTCTGACTCAAACACACAGGACATTTTTAAAACGTTTATTAGAGCCAGATTTAGAGCCAAGATTGAGATTGAGTATTTTGGGCTCTCCTTGGTCATGAATAATGTAGGCCACTGTAAGCACAGATGTTTGTTTGCATTTGGTGCATGCACATGTGATGAATTCAGCAAGCATCATTGCAGGCTCCTCCCCCCAAAGCCTGTTAAAGGGTAAAAGAGGTGCTGTAGTCTTACGGCCGAGATGCCACAGAACTGGATGCAGCTGTGGACCACCAGCATGGTGATGAGCTGCCAACGGACGTTCTTATCTCGGAGCAGCTCCAGCAGGCTCTTGGAGCGTTCGCCCCCGATGGCCGCCTGCTCTGCCTTCATCTCCTCCATCTCCTTCTCATAGTCCCCAGGACCCCACAAACACTGCAGGGCTGAGAGTCCACCACCACACACAGCGAGAGAGAGAGAGAGAGGGGGGGGGGGGGGGGGGGGGGGGGTTGGAGAGAGTTAGGTTTAAGTTTGAAGGTGTGCTTATTAATAAGTTATTATATTCAAACTATTCTTTAAAATGTCCTGGATATTTTGATGTTTAGGTATAAAACACTGTGGGTGTTGCAGCTCCAAGCTATATGCTGTCAAACATGAGATTGGTCTTGTAGCAAGTGCTGAGGTGGTTAGAGTAAATCATCTGTATGAGACTTTAGTCATGCCAAAGGCAGTGTCATCCATGACTTGCAACTCCTTGAAAGTGTAACTTATTTTGGAAGGCCCTGGCACTGACCGCAAGGCCCCCCCCCCTCCTACCCCCCACCTTTCTCAGCTGATGTGATGTTCAAATCTTGTCACCTTTCTTGCATTTCTCTGCGTTGTTTTTCTCTATGAGCAAATACCGCGGTGCCTCAGGAAAGTACGGAAGAAAAAACAGCAGGATCAGGGTGAACGCTGTCGGGACACTGAGCAGGATGTTCCACCACTCCTCATGGCCTAGAACCTCCCTGACATGTTCACACAACAAACAAAACATTTTCAGTATGTCAAAAATGATCTGAGCTTTTATTTTATTAACTACATGCTTAGTACATTTGGATTTCAATCAATATTAGTCTTTGTGGAATACTTCTAGCTGACCTTAAGCCTGCAAACTGTCCTGCCAGTTTACCAATGGACGTGAAGGTTGCTGATGTAAGTGTGACCATTCCTCTTAGTCTCTTTGGGGAACTCTCCCCAAGGTAAATTACATGGACACTACCAAGTAAACCTGCAGTTAGCAATAAAGGGTAGACGTTATTCATTCAGTCGTTCAGCTAGATGTATTCAAGAAGCAATTTTAATTTCCAAAACACAATTGCTCAAATCTATAGATCATAATCACTTATATGGACTCTCAATATGTATAAAAACATCTTACCTGATGTAAACCCAAACATTAACCGTGAAATGAGAATCATTTCAAATGAGTTTGCATATTTGCTTGTTAGCATTATGGCTGAAGCCACAACACTGACCACATTAGTATAGATCATAGTTTTCTTCCTGAAAGGTGAACACACTGCATGTGAATAATCCCCACAAGAATAATTTTGAAAAAATAAAAATAAAAACATCAAATATGAATGTGATGATAAAAAATATCAGACTAGAATATTACCTTCCCAGCTTTCCAGTGATTACTCGGACTCCCACTGACCCAAAGAATCCACCTAAGGCATAGAGTGCCACCACAGCAGACCAGATAAATGTGACTGTGTCTGGCCCTGGGGGTCCATAACGCTCTGTCCAGCTACTGTTAATGAAGCGCTTCACAAACTAAAGAGACAGCAAACCAGGGCGACTGTGTGATGGAGAGTCGTACAATATGATCTCACAGGGAAGCATTAATACGGTGTTGAAGACTTTGAGGAAGAGTGACAAAAGTATTGTCAAAGGTATAGTCCACTTTACCGGTGACGGTGAGCTGAGGACAGTGATATGGAATCCATTCTGGAATGTTCCTCCCATTCCCAGCACAATAATGAAGAGCACAGCATTTCCCCGGATCTGCGTGAGGAACTGTGAGAGTCAGATGTTGCCTGCATCCAGATTTTACTAAATGATGGTCACACAACAGCCTACGATGCAGGAGCATTAGAATCCCTGGCAAATTCGTACAAGTTAAGCTCACACGCTGTAGAACCTAAGCACTAAACGAGCGCTTAATTGAGTGCTCTCAACTCAAATCTCTAGAAGTAAACTCAATATGACTCTTTTATTCACAATATCATGAAAAAGAATTAGGGTGCTGTCCAGATTATCAGATATGTTATGACTACCATGGGAACTATTGAGCTTGTTGTAACTGAACAAAAAAGTTAGTTCTTTTTGAGCAGGCAGAAGGCCTAAGCAGCTTCTGTGACCAATTTCTAGAACTATACAATTCAATAGTATTTACACTGTTTAAAGGAACCATATGTAAGATTGTGGCCAAAACTGGTACTGCAATCACTTTCAAATTACTGTAGAGCGGTGTATCCCCAACCCCCTCCTCCCTGACTCGAGGTTGCCAACCCGGATGCTGAAACACTACTGACTTCGTGATTAGTAGATAGGTGGAGGGTCGCGCATCAGGCCAAAACACAACACAACATGACAAAACACAACATCAACATCAGTTGAGGGCTGCAACTTCACTTTTTAAATGACAATATCCTGGCCGGACTACTGTTGTCAGTGATATAAGTATTTGAAATGAACATGATTTCTTAATGTCTAGTGACATATCAGGGCCATTTTATGATTAATTGAAATACATTTCTTACATATGGTTCCTTTAAAGTGAATTGTTACTTGTGCCTTAGGCTTAATCAGTGAATAAATAGGCCTACTGTAAATTCACGTCACCCACGTGCCATAATGCACATCACGTTCCAACGACAGTCATGTGTAGCATTCATTGACAAAAGCAAACTGCTGAGTCATGAACTTTGTGTCCAGAAATACTTTTTAGGTTACTCTGTTGATAGGCAATAGTCTCCCTTGAGGTCATTAAATTCCTTGAAATTAAATTGAATTTCAAATTCATTGTATTTCCTATACTGGTACCAATTTCTTGCACAGTTTGTTATACAATTGTAAATTAACTAATTTTCCTTTGCATATTAGCCTATCTATATAAAAAAGGCCTCAGTTGTTAAAATGGTTTAATCCAGACTATTTTCAAATAAGAAAATATAGCCAACTTACCAGATGTTTCAACAAACTGTCCATTTCTAGACAACGTCTTGTTCAGAGCGGTGCTCAATGCCAAGTGATATTTTTGCTCATGCAGTTAGGCATCTTAAAGAGATTAATTTTTTACATATTGAGAGAGAAAGTTCAGTGATTGGTGGACAGTAGGCTACTCTTTGACAGCATTGCAATGTCCTGGCAATCTCAAAGTGAGTGTGGTTTCCAAAATGTGTATCATTTTGTTTGGGTGAAATTATAATGTAGAGTAGAAAATGAAATTAATTATTAGGCCTATTTGCCTTTACGGTGCTGCATACCACCAGAAGAGGGCAGCAATCAGTTTTGTCAAGTGTTTTAGTTAAATATCACCTCTTTGTGCAATCGTTGAGTTCACTCTACAGGAAGTACAGGTTTTTGATTTCGCCGTTGTCATTGTAGCAAGAAGCTAGCTAGTTGAAGTACCAGTGTGTGTGTGATTGATAGCTCTGTGTAAAATACTCCAAAATGCCTCTGGAAAATTTGGAAGAAGAGGGTCTACCTAAGAACCCAGACCTGAGGATAGCACAGCTTAAGTTTTTACTGACACATCGAGAAGATGCAAAAGTAAAATCGGAGCTTATGGAGTCAATCAAAGAAAACAGTGAGTAACGTTAGCTAGTAACCCTTGTATAACGTTACCCAGTTTTTTCAGCTAACGTTAGCAATTAGGGTTGGTAGATTACTGTGCAGCGTTAAATTAACTCTGGCTGGTTGAAAACATATACAGATATCTGGGTATAAGTAATGTAATATAATTCTTTATACATTTTGATAAGTTATTTGTCTTTTTATCTGTGTCCCTTGATTGTTACCATGCTGTATATTGTAGGGTTAGCTAGTAAGCTAGGTAGAAGCTATCGGTAAATAGCTTGGTAGATTGTGCTAACATTCTTCGGCCAATTTGAGTCAGCAACTAACGTTATATGTTAGCTGAGGTGTGAGGGACGTTTGTGGACTAGCTTGCTTGCTCTCGGGTCAATAAGTTCAGACACGTTTAACGTTACTCTAACGTTAGTGAAATAAAGCAAAAAGTAATGGTCAACATTAGCTAAATTTTGTTCTATCATCTGGTCAGTGCTAAAGGCAATCTAACGTTAGCTCGCCATCTGATAAAGCTAACGTCAGTCATCCACTCCGTTTTGGGGAACGTGTAGTCTAAACCTTTATTTAGGGAGGCGTCTTTTTCGGTGTCTTCATTCCTGTGTATTCATGTGTGTTGGTACCATGCAAATTGTTACGATATTTATATTTTCAGATATGGCACCTTACTACGAGGTCCTTTGCAAAGACTTGAAATGGCAAGTCGATGGGGACCTTCTGAGCAGAATGAAGAAGGCAAATGAGGAGGAATTGAAACGGTTGGATGATGTTTTGGAAGACGCAGAGAAGAATCTCGGAGAGAGCGAGATTCGGGATGCTATGATGGCCAGAGCAGAATACTTGATACGAATTGGGAATAAGGTATCGTTTACGAAGGAAACTATAATTGCGCTATATAAACTGTATGGCTGTTGCGCCTGTATATTGCATTATTTCACCACGTTGTTTGTGTAACAGACCATTGCTGATGCTGAGTACTCAGTTGATCACAAGTACATGTTTACCAATGACTATAGTTATGTAGTCATTGATGTTCGTGATCAGTGTCAGTATGACTTATTTTGTGTGTGTTTGTTTGTTCAGGAGGAAGCCCTCACAGCCTTCAGAAAGACATATGACAAAACTGTAGCTCTGGGACACCGCTTAGACATAGTCTTCTACTTGCTCCGGATTGGTTTGTTTTACATGGACAATGACCTCATCACACGCAACACAGAGAAAGCTAAAAGGTAAAAGCATGCACCTGAGGTTTTGGTCTTGTAACCAGTGGATCCTTCACCTTTTGAAGTAATTAATGAGAATGACTATTGTTTTTTCTCTCTCAAGTCTCATTGAGGAAGGTGGTGACTGGGATCGGAGGAATCGCTTGAAGGTCTACCAGGGGCTGTACTGCGTGGCCATCCGTGACTTCAAGCAGGCAGCTGAGCTCTTCCTGGACACCGTGTCCACCTTTACCTCCTACGAGCTGATGGACTACAAGACCTTTGTCACATACACTGTGTATGTGTGCATGATCGCTTTAAAGCGTCCAGACCTTAGGGAAAAGGTATCTGTCAAAAGAGCACTCGAAAAGATATTCAATCTTGCATTCAGTAACTTATTGAATTTCCCCTGGGGATCAATAAAGTATCTATCTATCTATATATCTATCTTCAAAATATTAGTCGTAGAGATCATGGTTTTTGGTATTGTGTATTATGGTGGTTGAAAAATGATCTTCAGCTGTAATTGATGTGTATCTACTTGGTGGGTTGACTGCATAATATTTGCATCTCTTCAGGTGATCAAGGGGGCTGAGATTCTCGAGGTTCTGCACAGTCTCCCTGCCGTCCGTCAGTACCTGTTCTCCCTCTACGAGTGCCGCTACTCTGTGTTCTTCCAGTCTCTCGGTGAGTCCGCTGCATGGTGTCCAACAACCGATTTTCCTCCCCTTGGGCTAGTCCATCTGATTTGTACTGGCCCCTCATATAGTTCTCCTGATCCCCAAAAAGTCGCTTTTACATAACTTATTTATTACATTGTAATGTATCCCCTTTTTTCTGTTAGTAGCTTCACACTAGGGCTGCACGATTTGGGGAAAATATCTAATTGCACTTTTTTTGGCAGATATTGCGATTGTGATTTGATTTTTGAATGTCAATGAATTGACTCAATTGAGTTCAATATTTCAAATGTCTATTTAATTTGTGCCACCCCTGATTGGTGAGCACGCCCAGTGCACAAGACGCAGGGACGGACTGTGGAGCTCACTAATCAGAATTGTTGTGCCCTCACGCACTACGCACACCCACCAACCAGAAGTGCCATAGTTAATATATAAATGTATGTAAGTCAGAAATGTCACAAAAGTAACCGCACGATTATGTGTAGCTTTTGCAATAGGATAATTGCGTTGGTTCATATTGCGATTGCGATAATCGTGCAGCCCTATTTCACACACTTAGCTTCAACAAGTTAGCATCAGAGAAATGGCTCATGATGGGCACGAAAAAAAACGACCAAACGGGTCTGTAACCGGCCTACCAACTTGCCCATCATGCTCTTTCACTTGCCTCGGGCCATTGAACCGTGGACATCCGTCCATTACTACCTCCACCTGAGTCCAGACTGAATCATTCTATTTACTTACAACATATTCTGTGTCAATATTTAAGATTGAATATTTAATATAAAAGTTTGTAAGTGAGTAGAAGCAGTGTTGAAAGAGTGTGATCAACTCCTCAGTACTATATACAAAGCTGATTTCTTACATCATGTAATAACAATATATTATCATGTGTCATTGTCATAGAGGTAAATCAGTTGATCTCTATGACGTCCAGACTTCTGCCAGTCCAGGTGGTGTGCTTTTACGAGATTGGATGAGTCATGGTTACCATCCATAACTAATATGTGAGGAGGTCAGGGCGTATGTCTCAAATTGGAGCAGTATCAACTAAAACTACATATCCTAACAAACGCTTTTGTCCAAAGTTACTCAGTTATCTTCCCCCTACCCCATTCATCAGTATGTCTTCCTCTGTGTCGTCTGCACACAGCTCGAGTTGAGCAGGAGATGAAGAAGGACTGGCTGTTTGCGCCGCACTACCGCTACTATGTCCGGGAGATGCGCATCCTGGCCTACAGCCAGCTGCTGGAGTCGTACCGCTCCCTGACCCTGGGCTACATGGCCGAGGCCTTTGGCGTCAGCACCGAGTTCATAGACCAGTGAGTCCCCGCCGCTGCCCCCACACACACACGTCACCACCAGGGTGGTCCAGAGGCAGAGCACACTTCATCTGTCCCGTTTTCCTTCTCGTTTCTCCACAGGGAACTGTCCAGGTTCATCGCAGCTGGTCGACTACACTGCAAAATCGACAAGGTCAACGAGATTGTTGAGACCAACAGGTAAAAGACAAACAAGAGTGAAAAACTGAAAGTAATTTGGTGTTATTCGGAAGTATGCCTAGTAGGTTCTCTTACATCTCTCTCAACCTCTCATTTCGCAGGCCTGACAGCAAGAACTGGCAGTACCAAGAGACTATTAAGAAGGGAGACCTACTGCTGAACAGAGTCCAGAAATTGTCCAGAGTTATCAACATGTAAGATGGTGCGAAGTCTTCAGTATGCGAGCGACCTTGATGGTTGTACTTAATACTTAATGCCTAATTAGTAAGAATAAGTTACTCTCTTTTTTGTGTATATAATAAAAAAAAAACCTTTTCAGACACTTTTTCCAAAATGTCTTAATGTCAAGTTGTACAATTCTGCCATGCAACTCGGTAAAGCCCAAATATTCAATAAGTACATGAAACATTGTGTTTGTATAAATAACTGTATAAATTATTTTTTATTTACAGAAACCTGTTACAAAACAAATAGACTATACAATCTTTACTTTAAATAGTAAGTCTAACCTACTATGTTTGTTCATGAATTACATAGCAGCCAACACACAAAAGTCCAGCTGATCAAATGATTTTGATTATGTATACAAAAAAAAGAAATCAAATATACACACTTTTACATGAGTTTCTATGTGGAACCATAACCCCATAAGCAAGCTGTGTCCGGCCTCATTCACATTCCAAGTCTACGGTGCTGAGTCAAACATCATCCTCACAAAGTTTCAAATACACAGAAACATTGTCAGTTGAGTTGGAATTGGAAGATAAACAAAAACATTAAAAAAATGGTTAAGACCAAATAATCAGACTTAAAACCTTGAAATTTGGGGTTTCTGTGAAAATATAATATTCCTCTCACCTGAAAACCCTGGATAGAAAAAAAAAAGGTTTCACATGTAGGACTGGTAGGCAGGTTCATCAAGCAAGCTCCTAAACCATTTCATAACATTCAAGTAATGTAAAGAAAAAGAAATACTGAACAATACTTTCTGCCCTCGAAACAGTCAAAAGGAAACTAATTCAGGCACTTTCTTTTTCTTCATTATTTAAAAAAAACAAAGCGGCAATTTAATTTCAATTAAAAGCAGTGTTTTCGGATTAAGGTTTGGCAACGATTGATGCAAAGTGTGCAAGTTCATCTACCTTGCTGTTGAATTGCTTCCATCCTTAAGCCTCTGTTGAGCGTGTTGCCATACACAAAGATAATGATGCTATGATTCATGACATCTTTGACACACAGGTGGGGTGGGGGGGATGACAAGGACACAGGTAGCCTCACACACAGTATCACAGGCCATCTTATATTCACATTCTAACTTCGTCTTGATTGATTTGGAGGCAATAATCTGACAAGTGAAAACTTGAGACCTTTGAAAATATAACGATGCATCAAGTGATTGAGACTCCCGCTACAGTGGTAAAACTCATCTTAAAAGATCCCAGTATGTGTGACTTATGCTCTGGTTGCTAGTTAAGAGGCATATTGCATTATTGGCTTGGCAGTGAACCACTTCAAATAATCTTAAAAGTTATCCTTTTTTACTAAATAAATAATAATGATCTCAATTGTACCAAAAAATTGTAAGAAAATGCCTGTGCAAAAATACATCTCAATATGTACAATTCTTTTTTTTTTTTTTAACAAAATATGTATTCTGAAATAGGGATACTTCAATACTTTTTTTTTTTTTACTTATGTACGAAAGAAGCCAAAGAAAGATAGAAAACGCTCGGCTTCTTCTGCTAGGTCTGGTGATTTGACATCACTGGAGTTAACATGGACAGGAGTCGCAGCGAGACGCTGTGTCTAACACACAATACATGAGCTTGATGTATGCAAAACAAACCAACAAAACCAAACCTCAACTTGGAAATTCTAATGTCCCAAAAAAACGTGAACTATTGCCATCACATTACTCCATGGGGAGGACCTGGTGCTGTTTGTTCCTACATTTCTAGACTCAACTTGCTCCAAGTGAAAACATTGGATGATTAAATGGAGCAGCTTATGTTGCAAGTGCCAAATGTTACAATACTGGAGATAAGACTGCTGGGAGAAGTTGCATTTCAGACATGATGAAGGTGCCAGATATGCCGTCATCTTTGGGAAGGTTATGGCGGTAAGTTTGAGAGCACATTAGAGTGTTGTGGACAGAAACACAAAGCCACACCTGTGTCCCAAACAAGGTGTCCATGAGTAAGTACACAAGAACGAGTGAGTATGCAAAGACCAAGCAACACTTAGGGTCCTTAAGGAGTCATCTTGACCTTTGCCCTCTGTCTTTTATACAAATTGGAACTAGTCAGAACCGTATTGTATTACTGGGACATCAGTGTTCTTTGCAGTCTCAGCTGGTAGATGGAAGTATGATTACTTAGGACCTTTTTGTTTAAGGGACCGACAAGGTGAGTCTTTCAGCATTTTACAGTGAAAGGCTGTAAACACTGATCATACATGACCTACACATGCAACAGACATTGAAATTATGCTGCTACCAAGTCATGGGAGACAACAATGATAAAATGCTTAACAAAACGTTAAAAAGACTTAACAAAACCACAAAATCAACATTCTCCAGTTGAACTCAAAGAAATCACGTTAGTAAGGATTAATGTTAGTACTTTCACTAAGCAAGACGGCTGGTCGTAAGCCATTGCTTTATTCGCTCAGAAGTCTGCAGTTCAAGCTTCGGACATGAGACATAACCTAGTGTTGAATCTACAGAATTCTAATCATGTGTTTTTATGATGTTGGTAGTAGTGACTGTGGTTTGGTTAACTGTACTTGTGATTCTTTTCCCCAAAATATGTGCTTTCTGAGTACAGCAGGTTCACTGGGCTAATACTTTTTGAAAATTACTTTTGATATTCTTTTTTAAATATTGGGTTCATCAAGGTAAAAAAAAAAAAACTTTTTCCTTGCAACTGCCACCTGCTTACCTGTATTCTGTACCCTCAAAAACGGAAATACACCATTTTATCAGATAACTTAAGACCCGTTTCACAGTCTGTTTACCAAAGGTGATTTGGTACTTTGATTGTGATGTGTAGTAAGTGACTCTGCAGACAGTGGCATGCATGGTAATTCTGTAACTTGTTTTTTTTTTTATCCTGAAATATATATATTTTGTGAATGCAACAGTTTTAAGGAAACATTAAGACTAAATGTTTGCATACGTCTTCAGTGTAGGTAATTTAGGAATTGGTTTGCAACATCTCATCACACCTCCAACTAAACTGTATTTGTCCATTGTTTTCATTTTCAGTAAAAAATAAAAACGCATCACTACAGCGGTTGACTGTGTTTTAGTGTTGGAACTTCCGATGGCTCAAACACATTACTCTAAAACATCTGTTGTGGATTTTCAGACCTTTCTTCCAGTAGTCCAGCAGAATCTAACCTGACGTAACCCAGGCGTTCACATAAACATTGACATACGCACACACGGACACATTCACACATGCCAACACGCACAAATGGAAGAGACAGGTGGTGGGGGAAAAGTAATCGCTTTGCTGTGCTGGCTCTCCAGTTGCTCCCCGTACTGCGAGGTTGCGGTGACGGCCTAGAGTGCGTGGTACCAGCCCTTTTCCCATGCCACTGTCCCTAAGCACCAGGCCAGTCAGGGGCACTTCCCCATTCTCCTCCTTCCTCCTCCTCCAGCGCCACCAGAGCAGCTCACTTTTGCCCCCTAGTGGTGAGGCATGCTGGAATCCCTGCCACCCCCCCCCCCCCCTCCCTGCCCACCTTCTCCCCCACAATCACGCTCCACATGGCCCCCACAGTCTTTGCAGAGCAAAACCCACATGGCTTTAAGAGGACCTTTACCCATGATGTCACCGGACCATCCAAGAAGTTGTTCAACCCCTGAGGATCATGGGAAGCCGAGAGTAGCGCATCAGAAAGGCCTCGTCCTCTAGTTCCGTCTCGCCGTCAGACACAGTCCAGCCCTGGTCACCAATGTCAGGGACGTGCCTTTGGCTGTGAGAAGAGTATAGGGAAGGATCAGTCACTGTACCAGTTAACATTAACAAGGAGCTCCCACTTACACCCTATAGTCAGCAAGAACAGCATAATCCCTTAGGGCTACTCGATTATGGCAAAAATCATAATCACGATTATTTTAGTCAAAATTGTAATCATGATTATCGATTAACGATAATTCATTGGGATGGGGGAGGGGTACATTAGCCTTATCTTATTTCCATAACCCCAGAAAAATATCACTAATAAGTGAAGTTAAATAACTTGTATAACATAAAGTCTTAAATTCTACTTATTCATAAGAGAACATACTGCAGATGCATTACACTGTGATTAGGCCTACAGACTGTGGTGTGTGGCATATTCAGGCATTTTGGATTAAATCCAATGACATGTTCGCTGATGATCTGATAAAAAAGCCCTTTTCTTTAGAATTCTACTTGTGTCATGTGTAGGCTTGCCTACATCTCTGCTTGTGTCTGCAGTCGGCTCTTCATAGCAGCATATTCACAGCTTTTCTCTTTCTCCTCTCCTACGTCTTTTTATTAGTTATCTTCTCTTGGCTCTCTGCTTCAGCTGCCAGCACCGGTTAAAACGACTAGTTGATTGGTTGATAGCTAATATACAAGTTAGTCACGCTGGTCAGTGTGTTTTGTGTGGGGTTTGGTTTTTGGAAAATATGTCTCATGGGACTGAAGGAGCAAACAATCAATGTTAATGATCTAAAGGTAGCGTTTGCGTTTGCATAATGTTATACTCCCTGGGGATCAATAAAGTATCTATCTATCTATCTATCTATCCTCACATTTGCCTAATGTTATCCTCACGTTTGCCTAATGTTATACTCGTGCACTAGTAGAAGCTAATAGACAAGCTGTAACATGCTGATTTAAAGACACAGGCGTGTGCTAACGTTAGATTAGCCATCTTGCCACAAGTAGTTTGGTCGCCTCAATTAACAATTTCGTTGTGGTTCATGATGCTACCGACTGCACGAGCAAACACACACACACACACACACACACACACACACACACACACACACACACACACACACACACACACACACACACACACACACACACACACACACACACACACACACACACACACACACACACACACACACACACACACACACACAACCCAAAACTGCTTGAGTGGTCAGTGCACGGAGGGGAGGGGCGTGTCGAGTGTGTGGCTTAAAGAAGCAGCGTGAATCAGTGCGCTATGAGAGTTGAAATTGTATGTATTTCCAAAAACACTATTTTTTAACAGAATGTGGCAAGTGGCAAGGCAATGTGTTTTTTTTCTCAATTATGCTATTTATTTATATAATTATACTATTTTTCGTTTGGAGCCAAAATTGAAATTCAATTGCACCGTCCTAATGTCCCTGATCGGTTTTGAATTTGACATTTTCAACTACTGGTAAGGTCACGTACAGGTAGAAACTACAGATCACATACAGGTAGAAACTACAGATCATGTAAAGATAAAAGCTATCTATTTGGCTACATATTTGGACGACTCACTGGTGTTGCAACATACCTGATGTATGAGGGAGTTGTTGGAGAGGCCAGGTGTGCTGGGTATGGTACGTGCGTGCTTGCTGTGGATGTTGTTGACCGATGGAGACTTGGTCACCTTGGGCCTTCCCGGGCCCTGGCCTCCAGTTAGCCCTCCTGAGCTGCTGTTGATGGAGCCAGTGGCTGGAGAGCCCTTGCGTTTCTTACCCTCCAGGCGGGCGTCGGGGTGGCCGAAAGCGCCATGCTGCTGCTGCCCCCCGCCGCCACCATCGCCGCCCTGGTGGACGAAAGGCCCGAGCGAGAGTGTGGAGTCGCTGCTGTTCATCACCACGCTCATGCGCTTGATGGACTCGGCTGGGCTAGCGGAGGGCGGCCCGCGGGCCGACGGCTCGTGCCTCAGACTCAGCCCGCTAGTCCGGCCCGGAGTGCAGTTCAGCCCTACAGTGTAGACACCGGTGTGTGAGGAGGACGAGGAGGTGGTCGTGGAGGAAGGGTTGGAGGAGGCAGGCGAGGCGTGAAACGAGCTCCCCGACGAGCCCACCACGCAGTTCCTCTTGAAGGGCGACGACGAAGAGGAGGAGGAGGAGGAAGGGCTGGCCTCGGTGGTGTAGGACATAAGCAGGGAGCTGTTCTTCCGCTTCTTCCCCAGACTGATGCTGCCGCCACTGCTGCTGTTGGTGGAAGAGGCGGTGTTGGTGTTGGTGGAGTGGGCCAGGCTGGCAGACGGCGACTCCTTGGGCCTGAAGGAGGACTTGCTGCTGCCGCTGGTCCGAGGCTGCTTGAGCGACCGGCCCGAGACCGGCGACGGGTGATGGGGCGAAGGCATCTGGGGCGACGAAGACACTTGTCGGGACTGCGTGCCGTAGGCGGGGTGCTCGGCCGAGCCCTGGGCGCCGGCCGTGGCGGTGCGGGCGTTTAAGGTCGTCCCGTAGGAGAGGGCAGGCTTGCCACTGCTGCTGCCACTGTCGTGCGACTGCCCGTAGGCCGGGGGAGGCGGGGCCGGAGGGGCGGGGGAGGGGCTACGGAAGCCCGAATGAGACGGGGAGACACTGCGGGGGGCAGCGGACACTGACGACGAGGAGGAGGAGGAGGAGGAGTTTGTGCTTGTCCTGTGGGCCGACGAGTTCTCCAGCGCTAGCGGAATTTTCCTGGAAGAGAATCAAAGAGTTATTAGTATACTATTCGTTTCTCATGACTATGGGGCGAAGAGAATCAAATAGTTATTAGTATACTATTCGTTCTCATGACTATGGGGCGAAGAGAATCAAATAGTTATTAGTATACTATTCGTTCTCATGACTATGGGGCGAATTCTCCCATGGGGGGGGAAGCCGAAAAAAAAACTATACAACTCTTGCGCGCATTCTGCCACTGATTGAAGCATCTTTTCAGCTACATGCTCCCGAGGGCTGTATTAAGGTCGAGTGCCACTACAAGGTGAAACAGCATATTGTTCGATGTCAGCAGTAGGCCTAGTTCTAAGTACATGTAGGTTACACAGAACGTTACAAATCATCACAGTATCAAATTTGGTGCTTAATATGCTGATACGGCTTTATGTTTTCCCCCCATTACAGTGTCACTGTTAAATAGGGAAAACTCTGTTATAATCACTCCCTTTGGATATTGGAGCTTACCGACTGTACATCTTCAGTTTTAACTTGATGTGAAGTCATAATCCCATAGCCTACTTCGTTTGAATAGGTCCATTTCTTTCCAACTTGACCGAAGCCCTGCATACATTTGCAGACACTTGCACTATTGTCGATCAGCACCGTTTATATTCTCCGGTCTCTGATTAGTTTGTAATGGTGGCTGGTATTGTTTCTGCCAGTCTCTCTACTGTATTGGAAACTGCAGGTGCAGGTGTCAGTCTACAGCTTGGTTAACAAATTGATATTATAAGAAGCAGCTGCCATTGAAACTTTCTTTCTTAACAGTGAGTTTTTAAATTATGGATCTACACACCTCAAGCATGTCTCGACTCTATAAACAAACCTTGGGGGGGGGGGGGGGTTCAAAACATGCAAAACACGTGTGCATGAGTGTGAAAACCTGTCGACTCACTTCCACATCTGAGAGTTGACGTGCTTGTCCATCATCACATTGAAAGCACAGCGCACTCGGTCCCAGCGTCGGTCAAACGAGTGACAGCTCCTCCCGTAGAGGCGGCTCCCAAAGGTGCAATACTACGGGGAGAAGAACACAGTGGAAGGCTACATCACGCCCCATTCGCCGCCTTAGCAACAACCACAAGTACTCGAGCAGCCAGAGAGAGAGAGAGGGCCGTTTCTTTACGCCGTGATCACTCTCTCAGCAGGGATCGCCAGTGTGTTGCCACTGATGTTGGCTGTATCGGAGCAGCTCAGAAACCCTCTTCTTAAGCAGTTACCACAGGGAGCCGCTCACTAAACTGTTATAAACGCACCGCTCAGCATAAAGCCTAGAATGCATAATAACTCACATAAATCACTGTCGTTTGGGGTTCAACTAGCAACGCGCTTTTAAATTGCGGGTTTCTGGATCAGCAGTTGGACTGGGGTGGGTGCTGACCAGATGGCCAGGCTCGGGGGCCATGGGGGTACTTACAGCTGCCGGCCGCGGGTGGTAACCTGAATAGTGGCAGTCCAGCTTATCCTGGGCGTCCTCGCGCTCCTCTGCCTCGCCCTCGTCGCTGGACAGGCACGTCTGGCCGTCGATGGCGGCCGCCGGGTGGTGGGGCGGTTCGTGGACCGAGCCGAGGTCCCCCTGGACCGAGCCCCCACTGTGAGAGCTACTGCTGTTCAGTCTGGCAGGAACAACAACAACAAAACCACATCATATGCAAGGGTTGCTATGACAATCACAACCTTCAGGGTAAAAGTAACTGTCTATCATGACACTCTTAATCCCATTCGACTACTGCCAGCTGTCTTTATTGCGTCATTATTTAATAAGCCAGGCCAGCTTTGTCATACTTACACATATTTACACGTATTTACAAACAAACAGCAGAGAACTCCTAAAGCCCTGGAATGTTTCAACAGCAACCTAGTTTTTTTGCCGTCTCACATTTGAGTGAGAAGAATCCTTACTAATGAGAACACAAAACACCTGAAGGCTGCTGTAGCCGCTCACTGTCCGATGCCCGGCAGTGGAGGTGTTCTACTGGTAGGAGGGAGGCACGGACAGGGGGCATCAGGGAGAAGAGGGCAAGGGCCAGGCGACTCACCGTGGAAGACCAGGATTGTGAGGTTTGGGTTTGCTGAGGAGCGAAGGCTTGGTGGCATCGGCGGTGCCGTTGCCATGGGAGACCTGGTGGGGGTCTTGTAAAAGGCGGGAGGAGGGGGGAGGATGAGGGTCCCTGAGAGGGGGGGTTTGCGGGGGGAGGTCGGACCTGTGCTGGAGCTCCTTCTCTCGGGCCTTGCTCTTGTGCTCGGCCAGCAGCGTGTCGAAGCGCTTCCCCCGGCCCGGCACGGCCCTCCTCTGGCTTAAGGAATGTGTCTGCAGAGAAATGGACGCACACACACACACACACACACACACACACACACACACACACAGACACACAGACACACAGACACACCGAGAGAGAGGGGCGTGGTTATGGTAAAAGCAGACAAGAGGAGGTAAACATGGAAGCTTATTTTTAGGGTGAGTCCTACAGTTAGGATTCAAATGTTAGCGCTTCCACCATCATAGACTGGATATTTACTCCAGATTATACACTGGATTTTTAGCTGATAAAATGTGGAAAGATGTCTTCTGAGGTGTTGAGAATGACCACAGTTGACTGTGCCGGCACTGGCTAGGTTCTGGTGCATGGTGAGGTTAAAGGACAGGTACCTTGCATGTTAAGGATCTTGTGCATGGTGAGGTTAAAGGACAGGTACCTTGCATGTAAAGGTTCTGGTGCATGGTGAGGTTAAAGGACAGGTACCTTGCATGTTAAGGATCTTGTGCATGGTGAGGTTAAAGGATAGGTACCTTGCATGTTAAGGATCTTTTGCATGGTGAGGTTAAAGGACAGGTACCTTGAATGTAAAGGTTCTGGTACATGGTGAGGTTAAAGGACAGGTACCTTGCATGTTAAGGATCTTGTGCATGGCTTCCTGGCAGGCAGGTCCACGACCCCACAGTGGATGTCTGGGTTGAACTCGCGCTCTGCAGTGGACGAGCATCACAGCAGCAAAGAGGTAAGAGATAATCTCCAACAAGAGTATTACGTTTGCATATCAAGACATCACACCATTAATACCACATGGTTGTGTTTTCCTCTAAAATCTTTTGTTGTGCTGTACCCAACACTTGTCAACTGAAATCACTATTTACTGTAGTCATCGTTGCTGCAGTCCAGAGCACTGACCTTTTGACTAGATCTATTTGTAAGGTGTAAGGTCACCAGTTTTGTCGCCATGGTGTTATGGACAAGAACTGACACTCATGGTCCACGGGTTACTGACCAAATCAGACGCTAAATTTAGAAACACTACATGGTCAACACCAACACTCGTCTTACTACCGGCAGCAAGACAAGACCCTCACCTTGTAGGGGCCTCTTGTACTGCGGTCGCTTGCTACTGGCACTGTTGTTGTCCTGCTTCTTGTCCGGCAAGGAGAGGTGTCCCTTCCCGTTGGGGATCTGCCCGGGAGCGAGCATGGGAGGCTTTGGTATGGACGGGCAGCTAAGGCCTGGCTTCATGGGGGAGCTCACAGTGGTGGAGGAGGAGGCGGGTGCGTGGCCCATCTTGTTGGCAGAGGGCTCCACCTTCACCTTCCAGGAGTCCACCTTGTCCACTTTGCCAGTGGCAGGGGTCAGGCTGCCAAGGAGACCAGATAAACATCACAAATCCAACCCAAAAAAGGAAGACAAAACACAAAGAACACAAAAACAAAGAAACTTTGTGGCAATGAAACAATTGATCTAATCCATTGCTCCCCCCATTGTCATTCAATCTAAATTGACCTAGATTTCACCAAGTTAAATTTAAGATTTTTCAAGACACCTTTATGCTGGCAAAGATATGATCCCAGAACTAGTCGGAGTAGTTAGGACTGCGATACATTCTTTACGGGCTGCAAAGCTTGGATCAATTATCAGTTCCTTGTTGATCTCGTTTGGAGTTTTATTACTTCATGATTTATCTGTACTATTAAGACAGAATACAGAATTACTACATATTATGCCTCCTAAAAAAAGTCATTCTGAAACTTGACAGTCGTATCTAATGGACCAAAAGAAGCATTAAAAGTGTGTTAATATTGAGAGGCATTTAAGACCTAATGCATAGTTTATATATGTAATGTACAAGACTTGTTAAGCCCCAGTGGATACCAAAAGGTCGAGGAATCCCCACCTCATAAGTCAGGATTCGCCATACTCACATTTTGTCTTGCACCTTGGGGAAGAATGGGGGTCTCCCGTGACCGGAAAACTCTTTGGCTGA